>NW_027551557.1:1431294-1482767 GCF_008692635.1 Crocuta crocuta
TTATTTATTTATTTATTTATTTATTTATTTATTTATATTTTAGAGAGAGAGGGAGGGAGGGAGGGGGTGAGGTGCAAAGGGATGAGAGAGAGAATCTTAAGCAGTCTCCATGCTCAGCAGAGAGCCTGTGGACTCAGCCCCACAACCCTAGGATCATGACCCAAGTCAAAGTCAAGAGTCAGATGCTTAGCTGGGCCACTTAGGAGCTCCTAGATGAAGCATTTAATTAAAATTGGGGCATTATGTTGAGAAAAAAATTAACTTACTAATGTAATCATTTTAGTCAGTTTAGTGAAACGATTGAGCAGACTGGTATTTGGTTTCAGGTTGACACAGACATCTATGTCGGTATTTGTAGTAAACCTTCAGAGTTTGATGAAATGTGGAGGTGATTGAGGAAACTATAGTTTGTGGATTCTCAAGAGTTTGGGAATCTTATTCTCTCTGTGTAGCATGAAAGTAAGCATGGCTTGAGTACTAGTATGAAGTAATAGAAAGGGAAAAACAATTTATTCTCTGTGGACAAAGAAAATTTCCTAAATAATGGTTCCTGACTGTCGATGGATTAATAAAGCAATTAGATAATAGAGTCTTTTGGAAAAAATGATAGTGAATTATGATAACACATTTTAAAGAATACTTTGATATATATCAGAATTAAGAACCTTCCTAGAAGAATTTATTGGCACATTAATTGGAAAAATTTTGTTGAAAATTAAGATAATAAATTTTTATTTAAAACTGTTTTACTTACCAGTTTAGATGAAATATTTGAGAAGAATAATGTCCACTGCCAGATGAGGACACTTTGTAATGAAAACTCTGGCATTACTGTTGTATAGCATGATGTGGCAATGAACGTTAAAAGCTTAAAAGATGTTTCACTCTTACAAATTTGCCCCAATAAAATGTTTAAAGATGTAGGTACATATAAGAGTAAACCAAAATTTAATGTCACAATAGGGGAATGTTTTGTAAATTAGTTATAGTCAATTGACAAAATAATATGCAGCATTAAAAAATCACATTCTGGGGGCGCCTGGGTGGCTCAGTTGGTTAAATATCCAACTTTGACTCAGGTCATAAACTCCCAGTTTGTGCGGTCGAGCCCCACGTTGGGTTCTGTGCTGACAGCTCCAAGCCTGGAAACTGCTTCAGATTCTGTGTCTCCCTCTCTCTCTGCCCCTTCTCCCACCTCTTTCTCTCTCTGTCTCTCTCTCAAAAGTGAACATTTAAATTTTTTTTAAAAAAATCACATTCTGGAATAGTTCATAAAGATAATTGAAAATGTTGACTTTATACTGAGTTTTCCTAAGTACAATGGCAAGTAACACAACAGCACATTGAGTATAATAGTCTAGAGTGTACAGTGAACAGAAAAACACTGAAATACTGAGAAAATGTGGTTATTTCTGAGTAATGGTGAAAAGAGGAATTTTTATTTTGTGTGGATTTTACTGCAATTCTAAATTTTGTGAAGTGTATAATGTTACTGTTGTAGTTAGAGAATGAATATTATAAAAACTGATTCTGGAACAGTCAGTTTTTTGGTTAAATGTCTGACCTCCAGCTGTTTACCTTTAGACTTAAACTCCTCGTCTCTTAGTGCACCTTATTTACATAGAATTTTATTCAAAGGAGTTTCCTTACAAACATACCAAAAAGAAAGAAAAAAGGCTAAGGCAGGCAATAATCAGACATCTGCGTAACATAACCTAATAGTTTTCTACCCTGCTTTTTCTTATTTTCCACAGTCTGAAATTTTTTGTCAACTTCTGCCTCTCATTGGTCAAATACAGTGCTCGCATTTCATCCCAAGACCCAAATCTTCACAGATTCCTGAGGGCCGAAAGACAGTCCACTGAGACAAGGGGACTTGTTCCACAAGATTGAAAGGGGAAACTCATTCTGAATAAATGCCTTAGCATGCTCTGCTCGCCCTCCTTTTTCCTCTCCCCTCTTTAACAGTTTACTAACATTAGAGATCTTTTGAGACTGTAAACATTTTTCTAGTTTTTTGTCCAGCTCCACCTGCTGGTGCTGTGTTCCTTTATAATTTGTATCCTTGTCTCAGATAATGTAGGAGTTTTCCTCAAATTTTGACCTCCTTTTCATATTTTCTTATTTCTGCATCACTTAGTTCCTGGCAGGAGAAGAAAGGGGGTCAGATATGTTTTAGAATATTTTCTTCTGGTTTTAAACTATGTCTTATTTGAGTCACATTTAATTGTTTTTAGGTAAATGGATGAACAATCTTAGAAAATACACCTCAGAAGAGTATGCTGAGATTTTGGAGGGATGAGCTGCCAATTACTTTCCTCTTAGGTCTCCCTAAGGATAAATTTAGCAAGACTTTACTGTTTGGAGAACAGAATATTTTGTTTGGGAATTCAGGAGACAGTGACTCAGATTTTGAATTTCTTGGATCTTTTATGATGCTTGACAAGCAGGTATGAGGCCCTTACCTGCTTTGAAAAGTGTAACTAGAGGTCAGCTGGTTATTTTTCAGAAGCTTCTTATTCTCTCTTGAATTCAACTGGATGGTTCTAGCCATATTTATGAGGATGTTTATCCAGGTATCTCTCGGGTGCCTTTATAAACTGACCACCCTCCACCTTCATCTCTGAAAAATCTAAGTCAGTGTTAAAATACTAATTGGAAATTCCTTTGGGAACCAAGAAAAAGAGGGGGAAAAGTGTAGTAAGTGAGAGTTTTGAAAGAGTTGATATTTGGCATACTGGCTGTTGTTTCTCTTAGGGGCCCATTGATAATAATCACTCATTCATTTTTAGCATCCTTTTGCCCCATGCACCATGAGCCAGTAGTTGGCTTTGGGCTTGATACTGTTGGCTGGATAGCATGTGCCTGGTGAGATAGCAAGAGGAGGGTGCCAAGAAGCTGGGAGAGAGGCTGTATTTCCCAATGTTTACTCTTTGATCTTACTCTTCATGTTCTCGACTCTTTACTTGAAGGGGAAAAAGTTTGTTGTAGTCAATCCAAAGCTTCCTTCCTGGTTATTTTCCCAGAGACTTGGCCTCAAAAATTTGCTCTAGACGTATTTATTTGGCATATGGTGTATTTGTTCAGGACCCTTTAGCAAAGATGTTTAGGTGCATGCATGCTTACATACACACACACACATATACACACAGAAGATTCAACTCTTGGTTTGCTATGGATTTCAAGGTCACAAACCATATTGCGTTATAGGTACTAACAATTAATTATGGACCCTTTCTTCACATTCCCTCAGCCTAGGATATCCTGGATTTTAAAATAGAATCTCTGAATTTTTTGATGCACAGAACATAGGAGGACTCAAGTGAGATGGACTGAAGATGAAACATTTGCTTACTGACATGACTTTTGGTCACATTTTGATCATTCACTGTTTCATATTTAAGCATTAGCACCTATGTATAATGAATTCTGAATCTGTTATCCGCTGTAATATTTTTTAAATTTTTTTAATGTTTTATTTTATTTTTGTGTGAGAGAGAGACAGAGCACAAGCGGGGAAGGAGCAGAGACAGAGGGAGACACAGAATCTGAAGCAGGCTCCAGGCTCTGAGCTATCAGCACAGAGCCCAACGTGGGGCTTGAACTCACAAATGCGTGAGATCATGACCTGAGCTGAAGTCAGAAGCTTAACCAACTGAGCCACCCAGGAGCCCCTCCACTGTAATATTTTTAATCCTAAGCAGATCTTACAACAATTCCTGAAAGACATGAAGTGTTTTTGTTCTGTTCTCCAAATTTTTGAAGTCCTTTTTGCCTATGTGAAGGTAATCAAGTAAAGAGAAAAACCAAGACCAAATTATTTCTGAATCTTCTTAACACAAATGCACATTTTCCCCAATCTTCCTCTATTTAGTAGTGAAAGGAAGGGGCAGCTGCTGGTGTTAAATTCATTTCAGATATCTTTGAGGGCTCACTAGGAATGATACTAACAAAGTTAATCAGTTCAGATGTCTTCAGTTGTAATTATAGGGGTAGTGGTATATTGGTTTATATCTTAGTTTGATGTGGCAAATCCTGTGCAGGCTTCTTAATATCTTTATAACATTTTCTCTTTGTTTTCTCTGATCATTTTGCAGAATAGATTCTCTCACACTGTCCCTTCTGAATTCATTTTGTTTTTTCCACTGCCACCTGGTTTTCTGCTGGAAATGAGAATTTGCTTTAGTCTCTCTTACTTTCTAAATTTCAGCATGCTTAACTCTACCATTTGGTTTTAAATAGTTTTACCTAAGGATATATTCAAGTTCTGAGTTTCTCCAATTAAGTTATTTTAGGGTTATCATTTTTGAAGTGGATGTAATTATAAATGTTATACATTTATAGGGTTTATTCTATATTCGCTGAAGCATATACTTAACTGTCTCCTTGATCTGAGGAGCTATTTTAATGCCATTTAATGATGATACTTTTATTTAAAGAATACACAACTCTATTTCAAATGAAAAAAAATGTACTTGAATAACTAAGAGATTGTGTAAAAGTTCAGAAAATCAGCAGCATTAGTTTCATTTCCCAGCATTACCAGCTATAACCTCTGTACAGCGGTGTGCTGGGAACTGTTTAACAATCAACTCTAGAACAAAAAAGGCCTTGAATTATGGAGTTTGCTAAATTCCATGTAGTATTTTCAAATCCACTGTCATTAATTTAAAGTGACAGACCAGAAATTGGTAAACTGAAGTTAGGAAACAATGTGTATAATTGGCTCTCTCCAGCCTGTGGGAGCCTGGTCTAACATATGACCTTGGGTGTGACGCTGAACTTCCCTGAGTCTTAGTTCTGCTATGGGAAATGGATTATGTTACGACAGAATGAAATGGTCTAGGAGAAAAATGTGAAAGATGGTAGCACCAATAAATATTTTTCTTGAAATTGCCCTTTAATGTAACTACTACATTTCAGGGATATAGTGTATATATAAAACATTTTTGTTCTTTAAACCTTTGTTGTAAAATGTCATTTTTTACCTCAATGCCAAACTTTATCTATCTCAGTAATATTTGGGTTTAGTGTTTTATCTTGATATCAACTATACCTAAAATATATAAAAGGCAGAATTTTACAATTATCAAGCACACTCTGTTCCCAAGAAGTTTTTTTTCTGCAGCAGCTCTTAATGGTTCTTCATTAATAACTGGATATTACAACTGAGTTTGCAACCTTACTCCTAAATCATAGAGAAAGAAGAAGATATGAGAGTCAAAATTAAGTGTATTTTTGCCCACTGGCAATTCTAGATACCAAAGATTTGGGATACTGATATACCTGAACTATACTACCAAGGAGACTTATTTGAGTCATAAAATGTTTGCCATAACCTCTAATAAACATTGTTAAGTTTTATTTTACACTGGGGCTCCTGGGTGGCTTAGTCGGTTAAGCGTCCGACTTTCGCTTAGGTCATGATCTCGTGGTTCGTGGGTTTGAGCCCCGCGTCGGGCTCTGTGCTGACTGCTAGCTCGGAGCCTGGAGCCTATTTCAGAGTCTGTATCTCCCTCTCTCTCTGACCCTCCCCTGCTCATGCTGTCTCTCTCTCTCTCTCCTAGAAATAAATAAAAATATTTTTTTAAAAAAAGTTTTATTCTACATGAACTGCTATTTTTTTTAAGGAAACTCTTCCCTTATTTTAACTCCTGAAGATTGGGGATTATTTGCCAAGTTGAGTTATTTGTCCTTGCTCTTTCCTGTTCAGCAGCACCCATGATATGAGTACCCTTTGCTCTAGTACATCTCTCTCCTTGACTTAACTGCTGACTTTGTTTCAGTTATCTGTCTTTTCCTTTCCAAAGACCATAATGGAAGGATAAAGAAGACAGTAACAAGAGGAGTGGATTAAGCTGGTCGAAAATAAAGCAAGTACTACGGCACCTGGATGGCTCAGTCTGTTGGGTGTTCGATTAGGCTCAGGTCATGATCTCCCGGTTGGTGGATTTCAGCCCCACATCGGGCTCTGTGCTGACAGCTCAGAGCCTGGAGCCTGCTTTGGATTCTGTGACTCCCTCTCTGCCCCTCCCTCATTCACACTGTCTGTCCGTCTCTCTTTCAAAAATAAATAAACATTAAAAGTTTTTAAATAAATCAATTACTTATCAAATACCTTCTAAATCACATAGACTATGGTATAAGTTCATAAAATCCTCAGAGAGAGAGGATAAGAGGAGTCAAGTAAGGAAATATGGAAGGAAGATGCTTGAGTAGAGGTCCAAAGAGCAAGATGCAAAAATAAACATTAAGAGATCCATCTAGCCTGTGGCTGCTATTGTGCTATGGTGGCGGAGTTGAGTATGTGCAACATGGCCCACAGAACTGCAAATATTTATTATCTGGCCCTTTTCCAGAAAGTTTTGTTGGCTCCCTTGTCCCATTTATTTATTACTCCACTCTACTGTAAATTCTTTTCTTCTTTTAATCTGTTAGAATTACTTCTCCTTGAATATTTACGTGCTATTCTTTTGAGATTCCCATGGCTTTGACTGACTGTTGTGCTGGTACATAGGTCATGACAATGATATATTCAGTTATTTGTGTGGGATTTTTTTAAATAAAATTATGTTGTCCATGTGTGACAACTTGCTCCCATCTTCCTCTCTCCCCCACTCAATATATCATAGACTGTTTTCCAAGTTGGTACATTCTTTTAATTTTAACAGTTGGGGAACATTTAGTCTTTTAGAGAGACCATGAATTTAACCAGTCTGTGCTTTGTTTGTTTCTATTTCTAAGCAACTGTAATGATTAAAAGGGAACATCTTTATAGGTATATTTTGGTGCCACTTTTCTTATAAGAAAAAAGGTTAAGAAGTGGAATTGTTGGGCCCAAGAATATCTATTTTAAAATATTCATAATGATTGCTAAAATGATCACCATCTTCTGTCTGTGGACATTTCCACTGTCTTCCAGCCCTCTGCCACTGGAAGCAGCTACCAGGAAAGAAAGAGAGTGAGAGAGTGAGAGAGCAAGAGAGAGAGAGAGAAAGAAAGAAAGAAAGAAAAAAGAAAAAAGAAAGAAAGAACAAAAGAAAGAAAAACAAAGAGAAAGAAAGGGAAGGGAAAGGAAAGGAAAGGAAGGGAAGGAAAGGAAAAAGAAAGAGCGGGTACCTGGGTGGATCCGTTGGTTGAGCAACTCACTTCGGCTCAAGCTGTGATCTCCCAGTTTGTGAGATCGAGCCCCATGGCAGGGAAGGTGGGCTCTGTGCTGACAATACAGATACTATTTGGGATTCTCCCTCTCCCTCTCTTTGCGCCTCTCCCTTTCTCATGTGTGTGTACGCATGCACACATCCTCTCTCTAAATAAATAAATAAACATTTTTAAAGAGAATAAAGAAAGGCACAAAATGTATAAAATAGCTTAAAATAAAGCTTACACATTTATTTCAGATTGAGTAAAGTGGATATACTATGGATATACTATGCAGTCAACAGTGCCTTTTTTATATTTCACAAGGTAGTATTTCTTCTTGGAAAGCTAATTAGGAATCTGTCTGCTTTTTCTTTATTCAGGTTTGGAAGCTTCCATCCATTCAAAGTTCCATTTAGTTAATTTCCATGAAATTGTAATGAAATGAATATAATGGCAGCAGACATATTCCTCTACCCTAATTCTCTCCCACTCTGACATACTAAAAGATTACTTCATGGATATTTATTTGATGTTAGGGCTGTGGGATTTGGATTTTGCAAGTTTATATTTTTTTCTTTTCACCGACAGTGAAAATTAGAGGAGGCAGATGACACAACAGTTAGGAATCAAACATCTCAATGTAGGTAGGCATCTTTTTAGATTTCAGCAAATTACTCAGTCCTGCAAAGCCACAAATAATGTTGTTTCAATGTCAAGTTTCTAGGATATCCCTTGACCGTTTAAACTCCACAGAGGGAACATTTCTATATTTGCATAGTTCTCAAAATGCAGACTTTTTGTTTCATGCTAAATTTCAGTCTTCATTTTATGCAAAGATGTTAGTTTTCACAAGTTGGGGAATTGATTAGTACTGTAGTTGTGAGGCTGGAAAATTTGGGGGTATCCTGTTGGTTTCTGAAAGTTATTGTGTACCTACTAATCTATCCCTAATACATTCAATTTGATTCAAGTAACATTAAACCTAGGTTAATAAATTAATTATAATTTATATATTTTTGATGCTTCACAAAATTTGAAACTAATTATAAGCATAATTTGAAAGTTTTCTTATCTCTTTCTCATGCTTTTGAGGCTCTGTCTTCTTCCTTGACCTTCTAATTCAAGCTAACCCTAAGAAAAGAAAGGTATTAAATGCCTAGCTTTGAGGATTTAATCAATATCTTGTAAATCGGTATTGATAGTATATATAGTGTGATACTTGAGTCAGACAGGTCTGGGTCCAAACAACAATATCTCTCTTTACTAGCATATAAGTTGACAAAATTACCAAATTGTGCTTTGGTTGATTTATCAAGAAAATGGGATTCTTTATATCATGTTTGCATGATTGCACTGGGCATAAAAATGATCAATAAATAGAGGTGATTGCAAGTCTCTTCCTTATTAGTTCCTTACAGAATTTTCCTTATACAAATTTATTCTTGAGATTTCTTTTCCATCAAGAAAGATGGTCAGGAAAGGGCATCTCCTAGAGTATGGTTGATAAAGCCATATGGCTGTTGTTATTTCTGACTTGAGGCTCTTCCAGTTGGAGATTCTGAGAGAAGACAGAGCAGAGTTCAAATAAAAATACCTGCTTCTGTGTATTTTCTGATGTGATGTGGTTGTTTGCATCAACCTCTTTTTTTTCTTCCAAATTTTTATTTAAATTCTAGTTAGTTAACATATAGGGTAATATTTATTTCAAGAGTAGAATTTAGTGATTCATCACTCACATAACAGTGCTCATCATAACAACTGTCCTCTTTAATACCCATCATCCATTTAGGTCATTCCCCACCTTCCTCCATCAACCGTCAGCTTGTTTTCTTAAGGTTTGCTTCCTCTTGCTTTTTTTCCCCTTCCCACCATATGTTCATCAGTTTTGTTTCCTAAATTCCACATATGAGTGAAATCTGACTTATTTTGCTTAGCATAATACACTCTAGCTCCATCCATGTCATTGCAAATGGCAAGATTTAATTCTTTTTGACGGCTAAGTAATAGTTCATCAAATTATACACACACACATATACACCCCTCTTCTTCTTTATCCAATTGGCAGTTGATGAATATTTGGGCTCTTCCTGTAGTTTGGCTATTGTTTATAATGCTGCTATAAACATTGAAGTGGATCTACCCCTTCAAAGCTGCATTTTTGTATCCTTTGGATAAATACCTAGGAGTGTAAATGCTAGATTGTAGGGTAGTTATTATTTTTAACTTTTTGAGAAGCCTCCAAACTGTTTTTCAGTGTGACTACACCAGTTTGCATTCCTGACAATAGTGTAATCAACCTCTTTTTATAGTGAATAGAACTCTTCAGGAGATGGCAATGGTTTGGCTTTAAGATAAGAGTGGAAAGGCACAAGAGTTCTCATGTATTTTCTGCAACAGTCTATAAATTGTTGATTGAAAGGTGCAAGCCCATGGCAAATGGCTCCAACCACAAGATTAAGAAAGTATTTCCATTCCCAACAGAAGCAAAGTAACAAGAAGAAAGATCTATAAGCGATGATCTTGTGGTTTTCATCTCCTTAAACTTCAGGTCCCATGTTCTATCAGTAGACAGAAAATGATTTGATGATTGACAAATGTGCACAGAGCTTACGAATGCCAAAAGACAGCAGTGAATCTTACAGGAGCATGATATATCAATTTATTATGTACATGCTCTGTCAGTTATCATAAGGCACTTTATATCCACTGTGGCATATGTAACATTATTTTTAATGGAGCTATTGAGGCTCATAAAGGTTGGACAACTAGACTAATAGATTTGGACTGACTAATCTCAGAGGCCAGGATCCTTTCTATTATATTTAGGAATAATAGTGCAACAGGTGAATGCTTTAGGATCTTTACAATTAAATAATCATATGCATGAGCAGTATGTAAAGAAATCACGCTGAATGTTGTCTTAACTTTGTGTTTCTTGAAGCAGAGATTCAGGCAGGGATTGGGTATACATGATTTATTGAGGGAGTACTCTCACGTGAGTGATATAAGGCAGTAAAGAAACAGAAGGCAGGAAAATGTAATAATCAAGAATATGGGTTCATGGCCTTGTCCAACATGAGGAGCCCTCAAGCCTGAATGTTACCACAGAGATGGTCTTAGTTTGAGGCAAGGAGGCCGGATTCTGTACCCCCTATGTCATTCATTGGCTGTGGGTTTAGGGCCAGAGGCTAGCCTCCTAGTCAAAGTGGCTCCTGTTTGGTCAAAGGAAAATCTATGAAGTAAAGGAGTAGCAGTGAGTTGGCATCAGGGGCCTGGGTACACCAAGAGTCACCACTGCATGTCATAGGAGTTTTATACCTGTACCAGATCAGGAAGTTAGATGCTATTTAATACATTTTCTACAACATAGAGCTACTAACCAAGCTGGTTTCAAGATGAGTCTCCAAGTCACATTTATAAATCTTAAAATTTATCTGAAGGCCACAGTGGTAAAAATCAGGAAGTTTAATGGCCACTAACAGCACCTACTGTGGCATTCTCCAGTGTTTAACTGACTTAAATCTCATAGCATTCTCCCAGAGAGGTATAATTCTGCCATTGTTTAAGTGAGAAACCACTTAAAAATATTTGGTGGTAAATCCTGACTTGTATCAATATAGATTCATTTATTTTATAGACTGTTTTTTTGAATTCATAATACTTGAATGTTTAAATAGCAGATTATTAATAGGTTTTATTAGGACACACTGCTTCGGTTCCCACTGTTATCTGATATACACAGAGTATACTTTTTGCCATTACAATATCTGGAAATTTCTTAATTTAAAACCATGTGGCCATGAGGGTTTTAGAAAAGAGATTGTGGCCCTATCCTGTTATTCCCCAAAATGAGTGAGAAATGGAAGCTTAGAAATTTTAATCGTCTTCTTCAAGACAAAAAAGCCAGTACTGGATCCTCTGTTCAAATTGTATCTGTGTGAAAACATAATTCCATATCTCATATCTTCTTCTTTTTTTTTAAATATTTATTTAGAGAGAGAGAGAGACAGACAAACAGACAGACACAATGCAAGTAGAGCAGGGACAGAGAGAGAGGAGGCACAGAATCCGAAGCAGGCTCCAGGCTCCTAGCTATCAGCAGAGCCCGACGTGGGGCTCAAGCTCACGAGACACAAGATCATGACCTGAGCTGAAGTCAGACACTCAACCCAAGTGCCCCATCTGTCTTGCATCTTCTTATATCAGGGTCTAGAGATGCTAAACCAAGACTTAATTCAAAAGAATATGCCAGTTTTCCTTCCCAGAACACAAACTATAAAAGCATCTTGAAGTTGCTTGAGGTCGGACAGTACCTGTTAGAATCCAATTAAGTAGTATGACTAACTTAATACAGGAATTTGTTTCACAACATCAACCAGAAGACATTTTGCACATATCCAAAATTCAGTGCTTTGTAAGGCAGGTAATTTCACAATTCAGGGAACTCCAGTGTTCAGCAAGATCCTATATTGAATTAAAAAACATTTCCTTGTACACCTTACCTATAGGCCCTAGTCTTGATCTTCAGAAGACTGTAGACTGTGCTTCTTCTTCCACATTTTACCCTGCAAATATGTGAATAAATTGCAGATTCTACCTCACTAGGATTTTTGGTCTTTAAACTCAGTGTCTCCATGCCTTTTCGCATTCTATTCAATTTTTTCTAGAGGAATCCTTTCCCAAAGAGCTGTTCATTGGCCTGAGGCTTTCAGGGACTTTAGCTTAAAGTGAGTTGAAGGAAGACTAGAAGAAAGGACAAATTTTTAAAGCCTTGTGCCTACTAAGAACAATCCTTTCTCCTACATGGAATCCAAAGTCCAATTGAACCAGTGCTTAAGTGAGTGAGTATCAGAAGATTTGGCCCAAGTGATAGCCAAAAACATAGGAGAAACCACATGATGTTGGTTTTCTGGTTCCATGGAGTTATTGTGTTTGCTGTGGAAATGCTTGCTAGGGACTAGAAAACACCGAGGTCAGAATCCTGTCTCCCAGCAGAAGTTAAATAGAACTTCAGATCCTCATGCAGTATTTTAGCACATTTTCTTCCTTGTGGTTCTTGGTTGAAATCTTGAAAACTTTCAGTCTTTCAAAGTATGTGGAGATTTTTCTGGTCCTGAGCACTATGTAAGTTTTCAACATATATTTGCTGAAAAAATAAATGAATAATTGAGTGGCTGAATAAATTGATTATTTTTCAGGTATTACTTTAAAGTGTACCCATTTGGGATATGCCTCTCTTCTGTTCTCAGTGCCTGTCTGTTTTCCCATATACCCCTTTCCCTTTATTCCTGATATATAAAGGGTACTATTGGTTGATCTGAGATTTTAAAATACTGTCAGAAATGTAATTTTTGTCTGAGAGCAGAAATGTGGAATAATACAAACTCTTCTAATTTCTCAAAGAACAGTCTCATTTAGTCATACTCTGGGTCATCAAAACCTATCCTCAGACATTTTAAAACAAAGCAATCGAGGCAAAATGAAGTAGTGGTTATCACTTAGCAGTGACATAGTAATTCTAGGATTTGTCTTAATAACAATGGAGAATCATAAGAAGAAGACAGGATCATAAGAAATGAAATTCACAGACTTGATTCATTGTACCTCTGAAAAAATAAATTCTCTAGCCCAAATCTTGTTCACTAGAAGTTTACCCAAAGGCACATGGAAGATACATACTCTCTTTTTCATCTTCTCTTTTTTCCACCCCAAAGACACTATTTTATCTTTAATATTATTGGATATTTAATATTATTTGAATCTTTGAGCTATTTAGAAATGTTTGCTAGATGTTTCCAATTAAGTCTTTTGTAAAATAGATGCTTAATCTCAGTTTTATATGAATATTTTCAATTGGAAAGAAAAAGATGGCATACCAGATTATAAACTGATCATATAAAAAGGAAAAGCTGCATTTTATTAAGTCCAGTCTTCTAACATATGGTAAAACTGTATAAGACTTTGTAACCTACTCTGTGTTATGCATTATCATCTTTTAAAACATTCTTCCTGTCTCTTCTGTGATAAATATGAATATAATACCTTATTAACATATTGTGTTAGATATTGGTGTTTATACTCCCAAAAGCCATTATGTCCCAACAACTTTCTTTGTGCTCACTGAGAGAGCACATTAGAAAGATTGCAAGCTGGGAACAGGGAGAGAGATTTTTGTAACATTAGAATAATTTCAGATAACTCTATTAATCTGATATCTGCTACATATTTGTTATAACATTCAGAAGAATAATCACATTTTCTTGGGCTTAATTGTGGCTACATCCTTTTGATGTAGAAATCTAGAATTTTAATGCCCAAAGGGACTTAACTTAGACTAGGATCTTCCATTTATAAATGGAAATGTGTATGTCACTTTTCTTCACTCTTTGAGATTAATAAAAAATAGCAATAAATATATCTAAGTTTATAATAAATTATAAATGATCATGTAGAAAAATTGAGGAATGCAAAATAAAATCACTTTTTATTTTTTAAAGATTTTTTAAATGTTTATTTTGAGGGGGGGGCAAGCAGGGGAGGAGCAGAGAGAGAGAGGGAGAGAGAATCCCAACCAGGCTCTGTACACCATCAGCACAGAGCTTGACACAGGACTCAGTCTCATGAACCATGAGGTCATGACCTGAGCTGAAACCAAGAGTTGGATGCTTAACCAACTGAGCCACCCAGGCACCCCTGAATCATTTATTTTTAAAATCACTTTAATCATTACTTGTATAATCCAGCCATAACTACTATGACTATATGGATTCCAAGACTTTTCCTGTCTTGTAAACATATAGTTAGTCTTTAAAATATGAAAATGCAAATATATGTGTAAAAATAGAACAATACAGAAGGTTATAAAGTGAAATATTATTTCCCTCTCCCTCAGTTCACCACCATACTTCCTATTCTTAGTCTTCTCTGTTACTGTCTTTGCAAATGTGAAATCATATATCTCTTGATTTGTCTTCTTCAGCCTGCATGTTTTAATTCTCTACTAAGAAAGATGATAAGTTTATTCATTTTTTTTAAATCACAACTACTCTCTCTTTGCAGCATTTGATTTTTGCATATATATTTATATTTCTGCTGGGGTCAAGGACTTTAACTTTTTAAGTCTTTGATTCTGAAATTAATGAATGATTTCTAATTTTAATTTAGGGTTTATTTTCTAATTATTGAGGATGATAGTTCAAGCACTCATGCAAACTAGATTCTTATCTCTGTTAGTGGGCCCATAATTAATGGAGAGGGGAGCCTTGGAAGATCACTTATATTCTCTGGTTCTTTGTTTACTTATGAAATGTGAGATGTGAATTGAGTGTTCCTTGTGGTTCTGAAATTTTACTATCTGTGGGTTGTTGGGAAGAGAACCATTCTTACTCCATGTGTTCCATTAGAGCAGGCAGTCATGGAGACTGAAGGATTATCTCTAACAGCTAAGGTTTCTAACTCATTTTGTTTTTAATTTAATTTCCGTTGACTACACACACACACACACACACACACGCACGCACACACATACTCCAGTGATTGATGAAGAGTTTATTGTACGCACATACTCTTAGGAATTATGTCATAAATAATGATATTTCCAGCAGTGTGCTGAAGACAGTTTGTACGGTGTCATGGAGAGCCAATTACTTGAATTTCTTCCCAACTCCACATTTAGTATCACCATTAGTAAGTTGAAATTGTCCTTTATAAGAGTATTTACACCATGAAATTAGCAAACAGTATAAGTCAGAGGGTTCCCCCCCCTTTTTCCTGAAGAGTTAGTGTCCAGAAAAGAGTCAACATAGTAGGCATATAACTACAATCCTTACCTAGTATCTGGGAAGCTGGATTTTTGGAGGTTTGTCACCATTCCCTAACTGATAAGAGCCTATATTGTGCCTAAGCTGTTTGTGCAAATGATGTGTATTATGCAGAACACCTGCTTTCTTTCTAAGAGTCTGGAATTTTGATATGTGCTTGGCATATGGTTTCTACCTGACCAGTTTCAAATAACATTCTTGTGAACCAAGTCTCTAAAGAGCTTTGCAGGTAGATAATATTTCACATGTATTTTCAGAATTCAGTATTAGAGGAATTAACTGTGTTGTCTTTGACTCTACTGAGAAAGGACTCTTGGAAGCTGGCCCTTGTTTTCTTCTGAACCTTGCCCCATGTACCTTTTTCCTTTACTTACTTGGTTTTGTTTACTTTTGCTGTAATAAATCACAGGTCTAAATAAGTTCAACTATGTGCTGATTCCTATAAGTCTTCCTAAAAATCACCAGACTTGGAGGTGGTCTTGGGGATCCTCAACACGACCAGTTTATCAGGACATCAGTGGTCATATCATGAATTTTTTTCAGTCATTACTATGAAATAGCACTATATATAATATATGAAAAAAGGCTCATGGCACACTGTTAAGGAGAAAACAGACAAAGATGTAATTCATCAAGTGTAAAATGCACGTGTGTATGTCTTTGGAGCCATAGGAAATTATATGAAAGATAACATGTCAAACCATTAATATGATTACTTTTGGATGATGATATTGTGTACAGAGAATACAGTAATTCTTTTTCATGCTTTGTATAATAATAATCAAAAAATAAAATACTGGAATTTATAAATGACTCATTTTATTTTCCAATAATATTGAAAAAATACAATTAAGAAAAGTTATATTGCTGAATGACACTATTCATAATGTATTTTTTAGAGTTCTGTATCATGGGAAACTCCAAATTTTAGTTAGATATAACAAAATTTGATATGTTAAGGAGCCCCCAAAGCTAATGATAAATTACTAATAACATTGCTAATGAATATTTTGAGCATATGGCCTTTGTTTGTTCTGTAATTTGTCATGGTTTTCTATCCCAAACATCAAGGGAATCTTCATGCCCTATGTTTAATTTTCATGCACAATTTGTCAAATTTGTCTTCTCAAATACTCTTGGTACAAATTTATCAAGTCTGCTCCATTTGACTTCTGGTTGTTCAGCAATTTTTCTCTGGTATAGATTTGTGAATAGAGATGGGTAATCACAGGTCACTTCAGTATCAGCATGACAGGTATTTGAATAATTGATATAGGCAAATTAAAAACAAAAAGTAGAAATATGATATACATAGAACTGAAGTTTGAGGTTGAACCTAATGGCACTATTAGGAATAATGACCTAGAGTTTTTTCTAGATTTTCTTCAATTCACTAATAAATAATTCAAAAGGTATTATTTTCTCCATTAAACTCAAATACTTATTGGTAAAATCACCCCCACACTTCTCCTCTTGACCCCCACCTACAAACCTCAAGGAACTATGGTGTTCTAAGTAAATATTAGGTCATTAAAGTTGCACTCATGCATATTTGCACAGTAGACAGTTAAATCAGCTCCGTTACTGTGTTCTATAAAACTACATAATTACAGACCTTTCAGAATGCATCTTATTATAACTTGGTGCATGACTACTTCAAAGCAGACATGCTACAGATCAGTTGAGTCAGTATTCACGTGATATTTTTCTGCTTTCAGTCTTGGGAGGAGGTAAAAATACAGAGGCTTCTGCATATGTTTTAATGAGGAACTGGGCATTGAACTAAAAATCTCACACAATCATACAGGATTTTTAAATACCCAGATGTTGAATGCTCTGTTTTATAGCATTATATGTAAACAGAATATCCAATGATGTTCTGGATGTATCAAAAGTGACATTTGAATCAATTTATAAATACACTGTAGCTAAGTTCAGGAGAAGCCAATGGACAAATCAGAATGTAGGTTTATTTTATTATAATAAAGAGTACACATTTCTAGTGTATCCACACCTAGATCTATGACATTCAAACCTGATACTCTGATGGTTTCCAATTTTTGGCACTTAAGTTGCTAGAAAACTGGATTAGCCTGCAGAGAATTCTTTGGACTTTATGGAATTAAGAACAAAAGGATATGAATAAGGTTAGAGACTTTAGTGCAGACTCAGGTAAACCTGAGGAAACAGCTTCACCTTTATCAGGGAACACCATTCTCATTCTCAAGCTCTTTCCATCCCCATAATTGGGACTGTTTAGGAAACACCAGAGGCATACTGTTGACTTTTTCTTTGTTTCCAGGTTCATCACCTTTCTTCAGTTTAATGCATATTTCCTTTAAAAGTCTCATTAGTTAGATTGTTTTTGTGATGGCACTACACACTTTAGTTGAATATGCCTGTTTCCACAAAGGGGACAGAGATGGGTTGACTATACCCACACTTGCCAATGCCATGTCTATACCAGGACTTTACCACTGGATACCTAGCTCTATTGTTGCTGTCCCCTTCTCATTCCTTTTTTTCTTTCACTGAATAATGGGTGTGTTGTCTCCTCCACCCCAAGTCCTGAAATCATCCTTGGTGACTTCAATATACATGTATATAGCTCATTCAACTGCCTGACCCAAATCCATAACCTCATTTTCAGTAACTTGCCCCCATCCTAACTCAGCCACACTCTCCCATGGCAGAGCAGGCCATTAGCAATGCCTGCTCTATTTCCAAACTGCTGAATTAAAATTTTCACTTTTAGGGGCGCCTGGGTGGCTTAGTTGGTTGGGCGTCCGACTTTCACTTAGGTCATGATCTCACTGTTCGTGGGTTCGAGCCCCGCATCGGGCTCTGTGCTGACTGCCAGCTCAGAGCCTGGAGCCTGTTTCGGAGTCTGTCACTCCCTCTCTCTCTGACCCTCCCCTGCTCACACTGTCTCTCTCTCTCTCCTAGAAATAAATAAAACATTAAAAAAAAAATTTCACTTTTAGTGACCATATGCCACCATTCCATCTTCAACTCCCTGCTTCATTGATGTCCTTAACACCCATCTGGCAAAACTGTAAGGCTAGCAATCCATACATCGGTGGGGTTTTTTTGTTTTTAATGTTCACAGTTAGACAGATAACTGTTCTGGAAACATACCACACATGCTCAAACACACAAATACATGTACACATACAACTCTAAATGAGTCATCTTAAAACTTATTTGGGTCCTCAGCTCTTATGTGATTTCATACGCAGCTCTCTCTTCCCTTCTCTATTAGAACCATTGTAAGTGTTCTTAAACACTTCTCTCTGAACTTGGTACCCATCTCTTCACAGATACTTTTACTTCTTACTTCAAAGATAAAATTATTCCTGTCAAGTGGGAACACCCCCCCCCTTTCAATCATTGTTCTATATTCATAGTTCCTTCTATAACTGACTTTGTTGACTATTTCTTTTCTGCCTTGGATCCCTTGCCTTCTCTCTCTTATTTCCTGTCCAATAGTATTTCACCAAGTTCAAATCACTCCTAGATGAGTAATTAAAAAGGAAACAACAACCTACTTCAAGCACCAATTACCCCACAATAAATGCTCTATTTCTCTCTTCACTGAAGCCAAGCTGCTTCTCCTCTTTTTTTTTTTTTCTGAGATGAAATTCACCTAGCACAAAATTAACCATCTTAATGTGAATAATTTGATGGCTGTGTACATTAACAAAATTGAGTAACCACACCTCTACCAATTCCCAAATATTTTCATCATATGAAAAGAAAACCATGTATCCTATTACTCCTTAATTCCCCCTTTCTCCAAGCTTATGACAACAATGATCCATCTTCTGTCTGTATCAGTTTACCTGTTCTGGATATTTCAGGTAAATTCACACACTTTACAAGATATGTGACCTTTGGTATCTTATTTATTACTTTGCACAATTTTTTTTAAATGTTTTTATTTATTTCTGAGAGAGAGAGAGAGACAGCATGAGCAGGGGAGGGTCAGAGAGAGAGGGAGACACAGAATCTGAAACAGTCTCCAGGCTCTGAGCTGTCAGCACAGAGCCTGATGTGGGGCTCAAACCCACAAACCGTGAGATCATGACCTGAGCCGAAGTCGAATGCTTAGCTGACTGAGCCACCCAGGTGCCCCTACTTTGCACAATGTTTTTAAGGTTCATCCTTGTTGGAGCAACTATTAGTGTATCATTACTTTTCATGCCTAAATAATATTTTGTTGTATGTATGTAACACAATTTGTTATCCATTTATTCACTGATGAACATTTGGGCTGTTTCCATCCTTTTGGGTATTGTGAATACTGTTATTATGAACCTGAATGTTTGTTTGGCACCATTTTTTTTAATTTGGGGGGATATGATATGAACCTTGGGGTTTAATTGCTAGATTATATGGCAATTTTATATTTAACTTTTTGAAAAATTGCCAAACTGTTTTCCAGAGTGGCTGAACCATTTTTACATTTGCATAACCAGTGTATCAGGTTTCCAAATTTCTCCAAATCCCACTGAATCTCTTTATTTTCAAGATTTTATTGTAGCCATTCTAGGTAGTGTGAAGTAGTTTTTTATTACAGTGTGGTAGCTTAGGAGATCAGATTCTCCTCTTTCCTCGGAATTTGTTGTTGATATTTGATTAGCTATAGATGTACATTTGTTGGGTGACTTTTCCATACAGTTTTTGCCAGACTGTATCCCTTGCCTATATGTGGTCACTAAAGTGGTTATTATGTTATCTCAATGATGAGCCAGTGGCCTGACATAGATTTCCTCAAGTGGTTTCCTTAAACTCTGCTTTTGGCTCTGCCTTGAAATCATACCCACTGCTTGCACAGCGTCCACAGACCCATTATAGGTAGAAGCCTAGGGTCCTCTGAGTTTTTTCTCTGCATGTGTTGGATACTGGGCATTTTGGTTTCATTTTGTCTAGGTGATGTGATGAAATTTCAAAGGCCCTCTCACTGAATTTACCCATTCTGTCCTTCATTCAACAGTCTCTAGCTATCTGAAGATTTCTTCTTAGATCCCATAGTTCCAAAAAAGTTGATTCTCTTAATCTTTGTCAGTTTATGATCATTTCAGTAGAGGGACCAGTATTTTTAGACCTTATTCCACCAATTTCTATGATGTTACATGTGAAACAAATTTGGTTTATATGTTGTCCAATACAGTGCTATTCAAAGTGTGATCTGTGGACCTATACCAATGTGCAAAATATTAGAAACATTGAGAATAATAATAAAATATTATCATAATGTTCAAGCAGCAATCATCTTGTTTCCTTAAAAACAATATGAATCATTGCTGCCCAATAGAAATGTAATGCAATACACACATATGATTTTATATTTTATAAAAGCCTCTTTCAGAAAAAGCAAATAACATCTCAGATACCATCATTGCAACATGAAATCAAAGGAAATTATTATTTTTACATTCTTTTTTATACTATATCTTTGAAATACAGAGATATATAAATAGATTTGTGTGTCAATACTCACACACACACATTCACAAATCTATATACATATGCATAGAGAACATGTCACTTTGAACAGCCATATCTCAAATGCTCAATACTAGTGGCTACTGCATTGGACAGTGAGATACAGATCACCTGGAGAGTTGTCCAACTTGTGAACTGAGTTCCATGTGATGTGAGCTGTGTATGTATAGGAGTTCACAAATAGTTTGTGAAGCATTGGATTAATGAACTGTCTCTAGTTTCTTATATCCTGTTCTCTTATTAACTCATTGCATTCTGGCTTCTAACCCCATAACTCACTGAAATGGCTCTTTTCAAGATCTTTGTGTATAACAATATGCTATTTATCTCTTAATGCTTAGATATTATAAAGTCTTTCCCTTGGCATGGCTACTCAACTACATTTAACTATATTGAACATTTCATCCTTCTTGAAACCCTCTGCTCACCTGGGTTTTATCGATTCATTGATTTTCTCACTCACTAAACAAAGGTTTATTAACCAGCTGTTATTGACCCAGAAATGTGCAAGGTGCTAAGGATACAGTGGTAAGTGAAAGTACACCAACAAAGATTTTGCCTAATGGTGGAGGTTGCCATTATCAGAAAGTAATTTTAAAAATGTGAAATTAAAATTGACAAGTGCTGCATGAGTGAGATACATGGTGTAAATGGCAGAAAATAATATTGATAGCTAATATTCATCTAGTGCTTATAATGTGCCAGGCATTTTTCTAAACATTTTGTATTTATGAATTTATTGAATCTTCCTAACAAACCTGTGAAATAGATACTATTATTAGTCACACTTTACAAGGAAGAAAACTTAACAACAAGGTTACATAATATATCCCAGGTCACATAGTACCAAATGTGCTAGAGGAGCTCAAACTCAGGCATTTTGGTGCTATCAGCCACACACATGACCATATCACTAAAGGGGTTAGCTGGAATGGAGAGGGAGATTTTTATCTTCTAGGAGTGATGATTAAATCATACAGACTCCGGTAGGCCTGATGAAAAGCTTGTTCTTCATCTTATAAGAAGAAAAATTATTAAAGTGCCTTAAAAACAAGTATGATTTATAGGATAATAGTGGATGGACTACCATGAGGATAGTGTATTATAAAAGTATGAGGACAGTTGGAGGAAGAACAACTAAAAGCCAATGCAGTTCAGAAAGAGAGGTTGCTTGAAATAAAGACAGTGCTTAAAAGAGATGGATAGAAATGGACATACTTCAGAAATGTGTAGGCTGTAAGAAGTCACCGGTACTTATTGGTTACTTGGGTATATACAATTCATAATAAAAGGAAATGTCAAAGATTACTTCTAATCACATGATTTGCATTACTTGTGAGAAGTTGAGATGAAGAACTCTTGAAAAGAAACAAGTGACAAAGCACATGGGTGGCTCAGTAGGTTGAGCCTTAAACTCTTGATTTTGGCTCAGGTCATGATCCCAGGGTTATGGGATGGAGCCGCAAGTCAGGCTCTGCCTTGAGTGTGGAGCCTGCTTGAAATTGTTTCTCTTTCCCCCTGTCCCTCCCTAGCTCACATGGCCTGCTTGTGTAGGCGTTTTCTCTCTATATATATATAAAAAATAAAAACAAAGAAAGAATTAGGTAGGGGGATGGGAGTTTGGTTTTAGACACAATATATTTGAGGGACCTTTCAGACATGCAAGTGGAGCCCAGAGGAGGTCTCATAGGAATAAAATATATGATCATTGTTATAGGCAGTTGAAACCATGAGGATTCAGTCACCTGAGACAGAAAATACAGAAAGAGAAGGAGTGCATGGGTGGCTCAGTTGATGGGGTTTCTAGCTTTAGCTCAGGTTATGATCTCATAATTCATGGGATTGAGCCCCATGTTGGGCTCTGTGCTGGCAGTGCAGAACCTGCTTAGGAGCCTCTCTCTCTCTTTCTCTCTCTCTCCCTCCCTCCTTCTCTCTCTGCCCCTCCCCTGCTCATGTTTTCTCTCTCAAATAAATAAACTTCAAAAATTAAAAAAAAGAAAATACAGAAAGAGACAACAGGAGGGTCTAAGGTCAAACCTCAAAAAGCATCAGAATTTAATAGCATGATAAAGGAGGTTGATCAAGTGAAGGAGAGAGGGAATGAGAAGGGTAAAGGGTAAGAGGAAATATGGGATTATGTTGTGCCACTAGAGCCAAGGAGAGATGTTTCAATAAGGCAGTGGTCATCACTGTCTGAGAGGCCACTGAGAGTGAAGACTGAAACTGTCCACTAGACAGAAGGACATCAAGTTCACTGGAGGCTTTACTCAGATCTTCCATGAAACTTCCATGAAACAGAGGTTGTAAGTTAACCTCTTTCAGTAGCATTTGCCGCAGTTATAACTTCAGTTTGTTCCTATGATTTTTGATGAATGTATCTCCCCCTCTAGACTTGAAGTTCGAGGAAAGCAGGGACTGCTTTTGCTCTAGCAGCCTGTGTGTTTTATCCGCCACACATCAGCACTTACCCTGCTGTCTGGTTCACTGTGTATCAGGTAAATGTGTATCAGGTAAATGAGTGACTTGGAAAATAAAGATTAACTGTTAAAACAGCAGCTCAAAATCACATTCCATTTTGCTTTCTCTTTTATATTAGCTAAAGTTCATTTGGTCACTATTAAAAGGTACTAAAAGTAACTCTATCATTCCATGTGATGGTATAGGTCATTGCTGTGTGAGTAGCTTTTCCTGGATATTTAGGGAAAACTTTCTAATTTCATAAGTGAACTAAAAAAATTCTGTTTATTTATTTATGCTAAATGCTGTTTTATACATGATGTAGTCTTTCCAATTTTCTAGACCTTCCTTTCTGAACATAAATACCACCTCAGTGTGACTGAACTTTGATTTGACTCTTATGGACTTTTCAATATTTTATTTTCCCAACAAAGTTGTATTCTAAACAGCTTTCCCAAAGAACTGAGTTTATAAGACTTCTGTTAAGCCCATCATATCTATTCATTATTTCCCCCATTTATTCTGTCTTCCTCATTCTCATGATAAAACCCTATTGTTATCTCTACCAATCACTGCTATTCACTAAGATGCTAGATTGAAGACAAACTATGGATTTTGAAAGTTCTTTTTCTGGTGCATATTGGCATTTATATTTATTTCCTTCTGGTACCAATGCCTAGATTTCTCTCTCTCTCTCTCTCTCTCTCTTCATTGAAAGTATACTGGGAATAGGACATTGTGCAAGTTCTATTCTACTTGACTCATAAAAGAAGAACAATGTGCTCAGTGGTCTAACTCTGTAAATTATTCTCATTATGCAAACCATCAGTGTCTAAACTGAAAAAGAAGATAAATATTGCAAAAGAGAAAAGGTTCATCGTGGATTGAGTAAAAGCTTAGAGACTTATGATTATAGAGTGAGGAAGTACCATAAGGAAAATTACACACTAAAAACCAAGTTCTTAAACCTTGCACATTGCTTTTTCCACAGAAACAAGTGACTTTGTTTATAGCTACCAGTGATATGCTTTGCTCTACATACAATTCATCCCTTACTATGCTGATAACTTGAATTCTATAAAGGCTTCTGATTCTCCTGATTCTCACCCACTCTTGTGCTATCTTAGTAGTCTCTCCTCCCTCTGTTCTTTTTCTCATCATCCTAATATTTAACGTGAACATTAGGGAGGCTTGATTTCAGATTTGTTCAGTGCTGGCACACTGGGAAAGTCTCATTTTCATGGCAAGCAGTTTGGATTGCTCTAAGACAGGATTTATTTTTAAAGTTCCACATTGCACATTGTTGGCTCTCCAATATCTTCTGGCAATAAGGCGCCAACAAGACAGAACACATAAAAAAGAAGAAAAACACCCAAACATTTTCTTCCCCCTTTTCCATATTCTCCCCAAGCCAAGTTTGGAATGGCTTAAGGGAGGGGTTTTTCTTTTCCCTTTTTTCTTTGCCTAGAACTGGCCGCTATTAAGCACCTTTTTGGATTCAGACACTTTCCTTTTGGCCTTTTCTGAGGGAATCTACCATTGAGTTCTAGCACATTTTACTTATCCAAGAAACACTATTTAAGGGGGGAAACAGGCCTTTGGTTGAAGAACAACAGGCTCTACATTGTAAGGATTCTCTCTGTTGCGTGGAACTAACCACAGATTTAAGGCTCGGCTAAGTCTTTAACCCATTCTGACCATCTCCAAGACCACACACACAAAATAAAAATGTCAATGTGGATGTAATAGTTTGTCACTGTGTAAAGTGAATCACCACTAGTGGAAGGCAAGTGTTTGGTCTTTGAAAATGGTTATGAGCAACAAACTTAAAGTTTCTGCTAAAGGTCTTGAGTCTTTCATTGAAAAGTACTGTTCCCTTGGAGAAGGACTCCTAAATATACAATTCATCAAAGTTACCACTGAAGCACTTCTCCTTTGTTTACCCCTTTCTTTCATCATGGCAGACATCTGCAGTCCTAAGTACATGAACATTTATGGTGTATATTTCCCTATTCCAAACACTCCAGGTCGTTATCACAAACGAAGTTGTATTTTGCAGATAGGATCTTCCCCAATAAGTAGTGCACAGATCATTTCACTCTATAGTTTTGCTCCAGTCTTAAAGCATCTGTGGGCTGTAGAATAAAAATATATGGAATACTGTTTACCTATTTTCCTTCCTAATAAAACAGAAGAAGAAGTAACAAATTATGTTCTATAAGAAAAATTAGGGGCGCCTGGGTGGCTTAGTCGGTTAAGCGTCCGACTTTCACTTAGGTCATGATCTCGCGGTTCCTGGGTTCGAGCCCCGCGTCGGGCTCTGTGCTGACTGCCCGCTCAGAGCCTGGAGCCTGTTTCTGTCTGTGACTCCCTCTCTCTCTGACCCTCCCCTGCTCACACTGTCTCTCTCTCTCTCTCTCTCCTAGAAATAAATAAAATATTAAAAAAAAAAGAAAAAAAAGAAAAATTAGCCAGTCAGGAACAGATACCAAAAGTATTGGTGTTTTTGTGGAACTTAGCTGAGACTTCGGATTAGAAAATAAGTTGGCAAAGGCTGAGAAGTAAAATTTAGTTGGGGATCTACCACTGGGAGAACGTCTTCTTTGTGTTTCCAACAGATTCTAGGAATCTAGAAACATGTGAAGCCCCTAGTTATTTTTTAAAGCATCAAAGACAAGAACAATAACAATAACAACAATAAATTAAACTCATATACTGACTTACACAAACACAGCAAGGAACTGATACTTATTGCTTGAGCATTACTGAATAGTTATATCTCTTAATAATGATGAAAAAGTCCTTCTCTGATGTCTTTGAGATTTGGATGTAGAGATGTTGGGGTCAATTTTAGTGAGCCCCTCTATAGCCAGTCTGATGTAAGCATATCATGAGCCAACATTCACAGGCTACACAAAGGAAAGATTTATTAAACAGCCAGAAATCCAGACAGCTAGCAGGTTTGGCATTATTCTGCTCACCACAGTAGAAATTACCCCAGACTTCATTAATGCCTGCTTGGTTGCAAATGTCTCACTGCTGCTTCTATGGTGCTCCTTGGGCAATGATCCTCATTTGGAGGAGCTGTTGGCAACAGACCTTTATTTTTTTTTTTTTTTTTAAGAATAAACTGCCAAGCACCAAATACATGCATCACCAAGTAACAATGATGACAGCAAAAGCAAAACAAAGGAATTAGAATCATCTGATAGTCACTTTCTTTTTGGCCAACAGGGTTCTTTCTGTATACAGTTATAGATAGGGTTTCTATGTTTTTGCCATAACTCTCTTTT
Source organism: Crocuta crocuta (assembly GCF_008692635.1). Taxonomy (NCBI): domain Eukaryota; kingdom Metazoa; phylum Chordata; class Mammalia; order Carnivora; family Hyaenidae; genus Crocuta; species Crocuta crocuta. The sequence goes on from NW_027551557.1 coordinate 1,457,516, forward strand.
TATTATTTTATCCCAGCAGGCACTAATTATGTTTGTGCTGTCATAAATAATACTTCCTACTGTCTAATTGTTGCAGAATTACATTTTCTTGACCAAGGATTACCAGAGGAATAAGATTTATGAGAGCACCAGCCCCACTGTCATGCCCTTGAAGACAGTGGATACACTTTCAAGAACCCAGCTCAAGTGCTAAGAATAATGATCCATATCTTTATCAAGATCAAGCTCAGTTTCTATTTCTTATCCTCTCATTTATCGCTAAGAACCAGTCTCCACATTACAAGGCTTATATTGAGGAACCGCAATTCAGGGATCGGTTAATCAAGTGAACATCTCTTGCTTTTGGCTGTCAAAGAACCTTTCTCCCTTTTTCTTGGGAACAGCACCCACTTTTCCTTTGTGAGCACTATCTCTCCTCTACTCTTATTGGATGTGGTTTGAATGAGGCTAACACAATAATTTCTGCATTCTTTTAACAGGAGGTAGGGACAGAACCTATAACTGGCTCTGTTGGTGGTCTACCCATATCCCTTCACATCCTGTCTCCATTTCTATGCCTATAATCCTGGGTTCTAACATCCAACAAAAGCATGATTGTTGGAAGACTAAGCCTTTATGCTGATGAAACTTACTGTGCCCACACACAAAGCCCACACCCAGGTCCCACTGCAGGTAGCCCTTACCTGGTAACAAGTGGACATGGGGGTATTAATACCCCAAATACATTCCAAATACCTTACTCTTTAGCAGGGGTAATTCTTAGATATTTGTTTTGCATTATTAAGCTCTGATTTTTCACTGGTATCTGATTTAACATCGCCTGTTGGCTGTCTTCCCTGTCACCCACCTATGTTCCTTGTAACTTCCAATAAACTGTTTTCACTGAAATCCTTGGCTCAGGATCTGCTTCTGGGGGAACCGGAACTAAGACAAAACCAAAGCCTGGCACCTCAGAGCATTCCATCCCTTGGCTTCAGTGACTGATTATGGATGCAAACCTGACCCAAGCCAGAGCAGTGACAGACCCAAGCCTTTTCCTGGAACTATTAAATGAGAAGTACTTTCTTTCTGTTGGGATTTCTTAGTGTATAAAATGTAAGCTGGTACTGTTCCTCATCTTTTCTATGACATAAGCAGAGCCCTTTTGAGAACAAAGTCAGCACTCAAGAAAAAGTGCCGGCAAGGATAAAGGAAGATTTTCTTGATGGATTCAGCCATGCCCAAAATTCTGATCTACTTCATTGCCTGTTGTCTTTTATCACCATTCTGAAAGTCAGGTTGAGTTAAGTTTCTATTTCTTGGAACTGAGAGAGTTTTGATTAATTCACATACAGAATTAAAGATTCAATTTTCACTTGGTTTCAATGCAGTGGTAGCCAGCATGTTGAGGGTCAGGTACCATAGTCTTCAAATTTATGATATCTATGGTGATCAGATGTTAGCTGTGAGTGGAAAGCATGGGTTCTGGAATCTGAATATGAGTAGCTTTCTCTCTCTCTCTCTCTCTCCTGTTTTTACCACAAGAGTTGAAACAGGCCTTTCTCCAATTTTGGTTGGGAAAGAGGAACAAAAAGTTTTAAATATTTCACTGCCTTCCTTCTTACATGAGAATTTTTGTAAGATATGGGAAAATGGTCTTTGAGGACAAAGTGTTATATAGTAAAGGACTTTGTCCACATGATGTAAATAATTGTCTTAAATTTTGCTGTGTAAATCGCAGGCTGCATTTTTTGTTTTAATTAAACAATGGCAAAAATCGGTTTTGTGGCATTTTCCTTTTAGGATTGGGAACCTACACACATCAGCTTTGTGCATGAGAACCAGAAATTAAAACTGACCACAGCTAATGGGAACCTGCTCAGGCCCATTTTATAGGCTCTGCTGAGGGAAGTGTAAAGAGAAAACAGGCTAGGCAAAGAAGGAAAAACCCAATTCTGCCTTTTCAATAAGTTTTAATAAGTTACAGTCTCCCAGAAAGTAACATATGATCAGAATTACAAATTCTAGGTTTGTTGCTTTTCTACCATTAAGGATTAGTTAAGTACCCAAAGGGATTTGTTGGTTCTTTATATGTTTAATTCAACTCCAGTGTCTTCAATTAGAGCATGCTGTCAGAGTAAATAACACTCTGAAAATATGTGTTTGAGAAGGCCTGATGCCAAATCTTGAGGTGTAGCCCCCAAGAGGAAATTCAAGAGTAGGTGGTTACTGAGGGAATCCTTGTTGTCAAAGTGGCCTCTTCTGGAATGGTCTGTTGAGTGCGTACAATCTTGCTATTCTCTGCATATTCTGTTTGAAGCAACATACAAGCAAATGGGCATCTGGGAGATACTTGTCATGGTTATTAGCCTTTTCCAGTGCTCCCAGGAGGTACATTCTGCTTCCATTGGGTCTCTTGTTCTGGGTTCTATCTCTTTTTAGGCTAAGGATTATAGAGTTTTATGAAATAACTCTTCTTTGAAGGCATATAGCAGCTCCTAGGTATTCCAGTGCCCTCAGGAGGGGCCCAAAATACACACAGAGAGAATTTTATTAACAACGGTAGTGACTTTACAGCAAGAATGGGTTAGCGAACATACTTCTAGTCTGATCTCCAGAGACTGCTCTTGTCTTTGGGACGTTTTTCAGAATTCACTCAGGGTCTAGGAGAAGCCTGGGTGGCTCAGTCAGTTAAACCTCCAACTATTGATTTCAGCTCAGTTATTGATCTCATGAGATCTAGCCCCATGCATCAGGCTGACACTCTAGGCATGGAGCCTGCTTAAGATTCCCTCTCCCTTTGCTGCTCCCCTGCTCATGCTCTGTCTGTCTGTCTCTCTAAAAAAATAAATAAAAATAATTCAGGGGACTGGTGACTAGCTGCATTGTGTACGTTTATTTTTTTAAAGCTTCCTTATTTACTCAGTTGGCTCTCTTACATTAGACTTCACTCCATTGCATGTTGTAAGCACTCTTCTGTTTGTTTGTTTGTTTTTTTTAAATCTCCTTCCTCTCTCTATGACTGAATCTTCCCAAGGATGAGCTTCTTAAAAAATGTGAGGTACCGCCAGTCAGAGTGGCTAAAATGAGCAAATCAGAGAACTCTAGATGCTGGCGAGGATGTGGAGAAACGGGCACCCTCCTACACTGTTGGTGGGAATGTAAACTGGTGCAGCCACTCTGGAAAACAGTGTGGAGGTTCCTCAAAAAATTAACAATAGAACTCCCCTATGACCCAGCAATAGCACTGCTAGGAATTTACCCAAGGGATACAGAAATGCTGAGGCATAGGAGCACATGTACCCCAATGTTCATAGCAGCACTCTCCACAATAGCCAAAACATGGAAAGAGCCTAAGTGTCCATCAACGGACGAATGGATCAAGAAGATGTGGTTTATCTATACCATGGAATACTACATGGCAATGAGAAAGAATGAAATCTGGCCACGTGTAGCAACATGGATGGACCTTGAGGATATTATGCTGAGCGAAATAAGTCAGGCAGAGAAGAACAAATACCATATGTTTGCATGTATAGGAGGATTAGGAGGAACTTAACAGAGGACCATGGGGGAGCAGAAGGGGGAAATAGTGGGGGAGAGGGAGAGATGCAAACCATGAGAGACTCTTGAGTGCTGAGAACAAACTGAGGACTGATGGGTGTGTGGGGGGAAGAGGGAGATGGGCATGGAGGAGGGCACTTGTGGGGATGAGCACTGGGTGTTATATGGAAACCAACTTGACAATAAACTATTTGAAAAAAAAAAGTGAGGTGCTCAAAACCAGAGAAAGTAGCCAGATAGTTGTTCATAATTCAGTTGTAAATTTGTTAAGTGGAGAGACTCTATATCAGTTACCCAATGATAGGTGACAAACCATCTCAAAACTTGGTGCACTTAAACAAAGATGTATTGCTTATCAAGGTTAAGTAGGGTATAGAGTAATTCTTCTATTGGTTTTACCAGGGCTTACTCAAGTGGCTGCATTTATCTGTGGATTGGCAAGAGTTGGAAGATCTACAATTGCCTCATCCTTCTCAGTAGTAAGGAAAATGCAAATGGTAAATTCAGGCAAAACCCCTGGTAAACTGTTTTCCTTGTATTAATAGGTATGAGCCTGGAGAACATAGCCCAAGTACATCTTTCTCACTCTGAGTTAGAGAACAGAGGAATGTCTAGGCTGAGCCAGCAGATCAAATGCAAAATAATTACATTATTGGAGGCATTATAAGATACAGTCTATCCTAAGCTTTCAGTAAAGGTGAACAAAATTGTTTGGAAGAAAGAGGCTTGTTTTTTTCTATGGAGCAGAAAGAGTAGTATGTAGGAGAATCAAATGGTTAGTAGTTGGTTCTCTGCAAATTATATCTCACTAAAGCTGTCACTAAGAAGATGAAAAAGAAATCAGCTTAAAAATGATTTGAAGCATTTGCCAATTTCCTTTGTGTAAACACTTCAACTGCGACTAATAGGAAGTTGGGAAAGCATGCACACAATGGACTCTTGTGAGCCTGTGCAAGTCTGCTCTAGCACAGTGATCAGGAATAATGAAAGAAAAAGAATAAAGCATTATCAGAAAATGGAATATAGTTTCTAAACATATTGGAACAATGAGATATGAACATAAGAATGGGGTATTGGACAGAAATATTGGTGAAATCTCCTACCTATGTAGGAATACAAGTATTTTTGAAATGCTTGCATAGGCCCAAATGCACTAAAATATATATATATATATATCAAAGAAGAGAAAGGCAGGAAAATTGAAATTGCTTAGTTTAACCCCAAAGTCATTTATTAAAATGGGAAGTACACAAATTAGTCCCTGGGTTTGATTACATATCAGCACCTCTGGGAGATTTGACCTGAAGTGGAGTGTGGAATAAGATGAACACTTAATTGAAGGATGTCTAAGGAGGCTGGTGGAATGGAAAGAGTCTAATGAAGAATTCAGGAATCTGGCATAGTTCTGATTTTGTTCTTAGCCTAATTCTTTGGCCTTGAACATTCAATTTATGTAAGTTCTAAATTTTCTTAGTCACTTCTCTGCCCACCTTTGCTATGTAAATGTTTCCCAAGGTAACAGTGATCACATGAATAAAAAGGTACAAAATACTATTAGGACAACCATGGTAATGCAATAATGGAGTTCTCTATTTGTGGCATAGAAACCATGGTGATCACTCAGGGAAGGGGAGGGTCCCACTGGCTTGACTTAAACAATGAGGAGGGAGAATATACAGTTCTCAGAAACATCTTTGTCAGTGGCAGATATTGGTCCAGAAGAACACATGATGCCCTCAGCTGCTAGCCAGCATGGGATAGGAGTAAATGATGCCTTCAAACTGGTCCCTGGGTCAGATGGTGATAGCTCACAAGTGGAAACAGTGTCACTCCTCAGGGAAACAACAGTTAGCGGTGTTGATTGAAGCCCAGCCCACCATCACCCCAGCCTCCTCCACTGGTGTTTCCTCACTTGTCAAATAGAGTTAATATTCATAGGGATATGGTGAAGATTTTTTAATGATAGAAACTTATTCCTACTAAGGAATTTCTTTAGGAGCACACACGTGTCTGTGTGTGTATGTGTGTGTGTGTATGCATCCCTTCTGTGATGTCTGTGCCTATAATAGCTTATTAAGCAACAAAGAAAGGCCCTGACTCAAGTTCTAGGACTGTACCATATGAAATTATCTAAAATCAATTCTTTGAAAAAGTCAAATGTTGACAATACCATAAAGTTTGAACAAAATTTATCAAATATTTATTCAGCTTAGTAAGGTTCCTTAAAATAGCTGTAAATGCCAAAACGGGTCTCTTCAGCACATATGTTCCATTTCTAGAACATGTCCTGACTGGTCTTTGCAAATTATGAATTACAGTAAACTTTCATCTTCATTTCCTTGTATTCCTTCATTTGGGCCCATCACTCACTGTCCCCTCCTTGATTACTTTTGTGGAGGCAAAGGCATAATTCCTCTGACCTTCCAGTTCTGCCTTCAGAGATTCAAATGGGTGCCAGCCAAACTAATTTATTCGTGCAACAAATATATATTCTATTTCTCCAGCATATGTTTTTATGGCCACCTTGTGGTTCTTGGTTGTCACTGAGTACCTGACATTTTGGTTTCTTGCTTGACATATTGGTTAAAGAAACAGTTGTATGCATATAAAGTCAATCAACTCTGGAGACTGCTTACTCTCTCAGGAGAGTCCAGGAGGAGTGTCCAGGAGAACTATGAGAATTTAAAACACTCCATACAAGTGGAGTATACCTATTATCTGCCTAATGCCTCTGATAAAGGAGAGGTCAGCCACAAGAGATTTCAATTTAAACTCTACACTATTGGGAGTGTACTTGAAAGGATATCGTTTGGAAGCCAGTTTCAAAATGGTTATCTTTTTGTCCATGAGCTGGCCAAGATCTAAACCAGATTGGTGTGTTTGGGTCAGTGACCTGAGAGTATAGGGTGCTGGCCATAAGCAACCCACTAATGTTTTTAGTTCAGGTCCTTTCCCAAAACAGAGAATTAGCTTACACTTCTATGGAGGAGGATTCCTACACCCCCACTCAAGGAGGAAGAAGAAGACATCCAGTCCAAATTTCATTACTTCTCTTACCTTGAGGTATATATCAACCACTCAAGGTGTTGCTGTTTGGGTCCTGCCTCCGTATCCTGTCGATAATAGACTAATAAAACAAGCACATTGGTGACTAGAAACCTAGTTGTTTATCTGTATCTTCATGTTGCCACAATTAACATCCACTTGCCCATGACCCTGCCACTCTGTGTCCAAATAGCGTACTGTGCACAGAGTGTTGATGTTTGAGATGCCTGGCTTGAGTTCCATGAACTAGAGGACTTTATTGTGAAAAGAAACTACTTTGGCCAATTGTACCAAAGTCAGATAACTGGCTACCTGAGAAACTGTCTAGCTCACCTCTCAAGCAATTTGCATGCCATTCAAACACATGGCCTGCCATGGGGCTTATAGAGGAAACAAAAAAAGAATTGCATCTAGTTGTCCTAAGGCTGTGATTGTGATCTTATGTTGGAACTGGAATGCTTCGAGAGTACAAACTCCATCTTAGAGCCAGAGGCCTGAGCTACAGGAAATTCACCCTTAAAGCTTATAGTACGACACTCTTCAGGAGAACTTATCTCTCTCCTTTGAAACTAAAGTTTTATAAATGTCCTGATTGCTATAAAAGTCTGAAAGAGTGTCAGGTGTTCACAAGAAATTAATGCCAGGACTTCAAAAGAGAGATGAACGGCAAGTCATTGTCAAGTCAAATTCATCTCATCTTGGTTTTTATAATTTTATTTTGTCTGTGCAGCATCCTCACAGTATTGCAGCCTCTCATGAATCACATCTTCTGTTATCCTTAGGTTAAGAGATACTTATCTGTTTCAAAGATAAGTTGATTTAGTCTTCCCTAAGCTAGTGATCTTTGATATCCTAACTCAACTACATTGCAAATGTTGGGATGATGTGTGATTAGAACCAGGATTGCGTAAGCCAGTACCATGTTCTTGCAGGTCTGGCTTCAGTCCAGGACTCAGAGCCTTGATATATAACAGTTAATAAGTAATCCTCCTGAGTTGGGGACTGGACGTTGCAGTGAAGTCAAACCCCTATGCTCACAGAAGGAAGGTTAAGATTTGGATTTAAATAAGAGTAGGAAAAGTCAGTAGAGTTGGCGATAGAAACCTTTGGTTTAGTCATAGAAAACTAAGAAAGAGACTAGTAATTATGAAAAGTTGCCACAGGTTAAGAGATGGGGCACATGGATCCATTTAATCGGGTCTTTCTCTGATGGAGGTATGTCGGACCTGATACTTGAAAGGAAGATGGTGTGTCTATAGATAAAAACTTCATTTTGTGTGAAGGCATGGAGTTATTCATTATGAGTAAAGGCATGAAATGACTCAGATGGCCAAGCAGAGTACTAAATAAGCAACTTTGGATCCTACACTGGAGAGTAAGGAATGCCACATCAGGATGAAAACAGCCATGACAATTACAGTTTATCTGTCTCTTCAGGCATTCTTAAATATACATAAATATTGCAAAGTGCAAAAGACTAAGTGTGGAATATATATAAAACAAGAGAAAATGTGTTAGTGATGAATGGTGGTCTTTCTGAGAGTCTTGTCAAATGTAACTCTTTGTTTCAACTACTCTCCTTAGTTTGGTCCTGTTGCTTTCCAACTTAGTTGCATGGAGCTTTATACTTCCTTTAGAGCATGTAAAGCTACAATAAAGAGTAAGAGGGTATCAAATGCATGAGGCATTGTGGTCTGACTTGTGTTTCCAAAATGTTAACTGCTCTATTACCTTCTTTATATATTAAGATTACACTATTGGAGGAAAAATTACATTATTAAAAGTAACCATTAGCTAAGATATTACCACCTGAAAAACTTGCATGTTTTAGTTTTCCCAGAAAGTATGAATACTACAATCTATCATTTAAAAAATTATTTTTGGTCCCAGCTCCAGTTAGTACCTTCAAAGAATGGCAATTGTCCCCAAGGAACAAAGTCTTGTGTATTGAAGAAGGCTGTATTTTTCATACAAAATACCTACAAATAAGACCCGGGAGGATAAATTTCCTCTAAATATTGTTTCAATAGAAGCATCTTATTTGATGATGAGGGAAGTGATTAAACAAGTTAAGGACAAAATATAAATATAAGGCTATCATAGAGAATGGGTCCTGGAGACTTTTACATTTTCATCTAAGCCTTTCTCTCATACTACTCCTCTTGAGACAATTAGTCATTTAGAGACCTGAATTACCTCTTTACATTGTGAGATAAGCATAGAGTGCAAACGATATGCTCTCTAGGGTAAGACCTGGTATGTTATCTTTAGCTATATAATGATAGATCCCAGAGAAGAACTAGGATCATCATCTGCTGATGTTCACTTAAAAGACATTGTCAAATGATTCTGAAACCAAAGAGGCTGATGTTTAAAACTAAGTGTTTCACCCACCCCACCTCTACCAAAATGTAAGGCCCTTTAGAAAAATCACAGCAGTCTTGGGGAAGGATGCTGTGAATTTCCAGAGGACATAAACTGGGGCCTCAAATGATTATCAGATAGATGTCAAGGTGCTTGAAGACCCTAACAGGGATCTGGGTTATAACAAAAATAATTTGGCTCTAAAACTTAGAATTTTAAATAATTATGTATTAATATGATTGAAATATACTTACTGGCAGCTGTTTTTACAAAGGCATCGTTGCAGTGGTTTCAAATGGAGCTACCAAACAAATATGCCACTTTGTATTCCATGCTGAGATCTTCTCCACTGATCACACTGTATGATTGTGCACTGCATTCAATGTATCAAAAAGATTAACTTTGAATTCTTAACTTTTCCTACTGCTATTCACAGTTTCATTTTTGGCAGGTGAAGTGGGGTAAGAGATTAACATATAACTTAGATTTGCCAGTCTTCTAGATCCTAAACTTCATATAAGGTAATTTAATAAAATAATTAAATGAAAACAAAACAAAAATAAACATCTTTCTACTTTCTAAACTTATTCTGAAGTTAGATTAATCTATAGTCAAGCAGAATGTGAAGTGGCCTTAAAATTATTCCCACAAATACTTAATAATATACATCATCATACCAATTTATGGCTGTCTCTGAGTATTTACATAGCAGGACTCTGTTTATTTGTATGTTTTTATATTGGAACCAATTTTTCAAGCAAGGGGAGCTTCTTATATTTAAAATAACTTTATTTTTGCCATATTTTTAATCAACTGCTTAATTTCTAACAAAAACAGTCAGAGTGACTGTGGCACCCAAAGAGACCAGACTATAGTTTTCAAATATGAGATGCCTGAAGGTGTCCTTATCTCAACCACGAGACAGACAGGAATGAGAAATTATCAAACATAAGTAGCTGGAAATAGATTTACCTTCGATAACCAGCTACCTTCCTCCTTCAAATATGGCAACCTTGCCTACTCTTCATTCTCTAAAGAGATGTGCTTTTTAGCCTGAGTTTAAATGTTCTTATAGGATATGGATCCAGAAGGAACATAAATTAGAACCAGTTACAAGAGCATGACCAAGCCCTTAGGGCTTTAAAGTGTAGTTTTAAGAGGAGAAGGCCAAGTGTGGGGAACATTAGCAATGCCATTCAAGCAAGGGTCGGCAGCCTTTCATTTAGCAGATCTTGTGGCTCTGCTTTTGAAAGAGGGTGAGATGAGATTCTATTTGAAGCCATGCCCATAATGGGGGGTGGAAGTGAGTCAGTGGTCATGGCCACACAATAGCAAAACTCTTGTTGCAAGAGGAGCCATGATCGAACTTGGCTGCCTAAGCAAAGTCTCCATATGATTCAGACTTAAAAATTTTGTCAATCTAACTTTTACTGGCTGACTAATAATGCTCCATAAGGTTCTTCCAAACCAAGGCTGAGAAATGAATATTGAGATAGTGAAACTCTCCCTGAACCATATATGGAAACTGGGACAGGATAAATGAGGCCTACTTATCACACAGTTTGGGAAGACAGGCATTTCACTATTTGTGCTAAATTCAGTCTGTACTCTTGAGCAGAACACATGTATGCTCTATTTCTTTATTTAAAGATAATTATGAAATTCAAATAAGATTTATTCGAGGCAGATTCTTATTCTCTTTCTTTTAAAATATATTGGAGGGGCGCCTGGGTTGCTTAGTTGGTTAAGCGTCTGACTTTCGCTTAGGTCATGATCTCGCGGTTCGTGGGTTCGGGCCCCGTGTCGGGCTCTGTGCTGACTGCCAGCTCAGAGCCTGGAGCCTGTTTCAGTCTGTGACTCCCTCTCTCTCTGACCCTCCCCTGCTCACACTGTCTCTCTCTCTCTCTCTCTCTCTCTCTCTCTCCTAGAAATAAATAAAACATTAAAAAAAATTTTTTTTAAATTGGGAAAATTTTTATTTTTCCTATTAGCATACAATTATTTTCCATAAATAAAGTGCCCTTAAAATCAGTAAATATTCTTGGTAAAGCAAAGCAGTGCCCATTCTGTTGAGAAGCTTTGTATTTATAATTAAAGCAGAGTATAGAAGTACAGAACTTCGATTATTTGCAGGCTCTTCACTTATCCAGCTAATGTCTCTGAGGATTTACTATATGCTGCGCATGTTTTAAGGGTTGAAGGTATGAAGCAGAGACAACGTGGTCTTTGCATTTAAGAAGTTTACTGTCCTGGGGCGCCTGGGTGGCTTAGTCGGTTAAGCGTCCGACTTTCGCTTGGGTCATGATCTCACGGTTTGTGGGTTCGGGCCCCGCGTCGGGCTCTGTGCTGACTGCCAGTTCAGAGCCTGGAGCCTGTTTCAGTCTGTGACTCCCTCTCTCTCTGACCCTCCCCTGCTCACACTGTCTCTCTCTCTCTCTCTCCTAAAAATAAATAAAACATTAAAAAAAAAAAAAGAAGTTTACTGTCCTGTGGGGGTTCGGAGGGGGGAGCACAGGCAAAGTTATTGTGAGTAACTGGGGCAGAAAGAATGAAAAATTAAGGGCATAGGTGAAGGGCTGGGGACAGCAAGTTCAGATGACAAATCCAAAAACACCAGAAGTTGAGTGGAGAAGACTGAATAGAAATGATCAGGAACACAGATAATGAAACAAGCTGTACAAAATACTAGAATAATAGAGACCATGGCACACCGGAGGAAGCTCAAGTGGTCCAGTTTGCCTGGAGCAAAAGATGCAGGTGGAACACACAATGAGACTGGAAGGATAGGGTGGGGTCTCTCTCCTTTTATAAACCCTTAAGTATTGTGGATATTTTTGTCAAGGAACATCACAGGAAGAGGTGGGTAATAAGTAATCCACGTCTTTCATGATAACAAGCTGTTAAAGTGGTTCTACTGGGCTTCCAAGCCATGTTTTCTGTCCATAATATTATTTTATGAAATTAGTGTTTCTATCCTTAGCATTATTGATAAAAATATAGATTTTTATTGAGAAAGAAAACTAAAATTATGTCAAGGAAGATAACATACACATCTTTGAGGCTATATACCTTTGTGTTTTTGCCTCATTTTTCCATTAAAATCATACATGACTTCACCTGTTATAATCCAGATTATACCATGTATTCTTGAAGAAGAAATGGAAAGGTTTTTGTGTGATCCACAGAGACTGAAAATTTGGGAAGTTCTAAGGTGAAAGGTTACACTGAGAATTAAGTTTGTTTCAATGTCTTCAAGACTTTTTATTCCATTCCATGTTCACCAGTTTGTGTAACCTGTGGATTGTCACTCCCAGGAAACTAGATTTGAGTAAAATCTGGTACATCCTAAGTAATTCTCTTTCCTCCTATAATATTTTTATTTTGTATTATACATTTCATTTTACTTTGACTCCTAAATCTTCTGAAGTTTTAAAGAGACAAAAATCAGCATGAACCATGTAGGGTAGTGTTTCATATTTTATCATTAAACATTCACATCACATAGTTGCAGGAGCATTCATAAAATCATCCTCTTCTTCTTGTGTTATTCTTCATAATAAAGCAGAGTTGTGATTTTAATTTTTCTAGCAATTTTAGTCTGAAGAGCAGAAGCACATAAGGGGCTTTGGCTCTCTGAATCATAGTTTCATGAAAAAATTAGATTTTTTAAGAAAAGAAGGCTCTCTATAACAAAGAAATGGAGGACTTTGCTTACCAGTGGTAAAACTTGACTAAGCTCATTTCTTAGTTTGGAATTATGTGGGAAGGACATGACAAGTAGGGAAGGAGAGGATATGGGATTTGAAATTAGAAAGATATCATTTCAAATCTAATTCAGCCATTGACTGGTTACAGTATATATGTAAGATGAAGATTATATTCTTTTTTTTTATAGAACTGTTCAATTATTTTTAAATATTTGTAATTATATGTGTATATATGTCTGACATATAGTAGGGATCACTGAATAGTAGTTACTCAAGGCTCCTGGGTGGCTCAGTTGGTTAAGCTTTTAACTCTTGATTTTGGCTCAGGTCATGATCTTATGGTTTGTGAATTCAAGCCCCACATCAGGCTCCATGATGACAGAGCAGAGCCTGCTTAGGATTCTCTCTCCCTCTCCCTCCCTCTTTGCCTCCCTCCTTCCCCTCTATACCAGCCTCCCCCCTCAAAAAAATAAACTAAAAAGAACTAAATAGTAGTTACTCATTAAGCTATCCTCAAGACTGCAACTGGGAACATAAAATAGGAATATTATAAATAGCAAAACTCAGCTTTCCTTTCTCATGTGCCTCCTATATATGGGAAAGTTGAGTCATATAAATTAGAAATTGAAATAAACCAGTGATGCTGTTTGGGTACTGTTTAAGGGAATGAGCAAGCTAGGTGCTGGTCTAGGCTCAGAGGATAGGGCACAGAACGAAACAGATGAGAAGTGGGGTGCCTGGGTAGCTCAGTTAGTTGATCACCAGACTCTTGATTTAGGCTCAGGTCATATGATCTCACAGTTGGTGAGATCAAGCTCCGTGTGGGGCTCTGCCTAAAAAGCACAGAGACTACTTGGGATTCTCTCTCCCTCTCCCTCTCCAAAATACTTTTCTCCTTCATCAACTCCCTCCCCATCTCTCTAAAAAACAAAACCAAAAATGACAAAAGGTGAACTTATAGACCGAGGGACTCTTGAAATGTATGTAACCATTTGCGTTTAGGCTAAATGGTCCTATGTGGCTATTTTAATTATTAAAATCAACCTTTTTTTTTTTTTATAATTACTCAGTTTCCTCTCCACCATTCCTTCTTGATGTCTCAGTGGTTCCTCCTATTTCAAGGTGACTTAAAGTAGAAATGTAATTAGGAAACTTGGTTTTCAACAACATTGTTTGTTATGCTGACTAATTCTACCTCATACTTATGGTAACATGAAACCCATGAAACATGAAATTTGTGTATGCAAATTTAACTAAATCATATGCATTTGAAACAAAGTAAAATTGCTAACATTAAACAATAAGATCTGTAGCTTTCATCAACTAATTAAAAATTTTTTTAATTTAAATTCAAGTTAGTTAACATACAGTGCAGTCTAGCGTTCTGGGGTAGAACCCAGTGATTCATCTCTTACATATGACACCCAGTACTCATTCTGAAAATTGCCCTTCTTAATGCATATCACCCATTTAACCCATTCCCTTACCACATCACCTCCAGCAACCCTCAGTTTGTTCTCTGTATTTAGGAGTCTCTTATGATTTGCCTCCCTCTCTGTTTTTACTTTTCCTCCCCTTCACCTATGTTCATCTGTTGAGTTTCTCAAATAATTTATTCTAATTTATTTCTTCTAAGATACTGGGTACCCAATGAGTGACTGAGAGAGTCTTAGATGAAATCATAAGCATTGCTATAGAGGTTTTTGAGAGCATGAATTTTGATTGCTCTGATCATTTCTTTCCTCTGAATTTATAATTTTCTCTAGGGACTTGAATTCCTATTTTAGAATAAGGTAGAAATTACCACATAGCTTTTCAACCTGCAAAGGAACTGTCCTTGCAAAATAAGGCCTTAAAATTATCTATAAACTAATCAAATCATCGCTCAGATACCTCATTTATCCAAGAGTAAGAATACCTATGAAAATGAGAGTCTATAAAATTTTAAAGAGCCACTGAGCTCATGTGTTGGAAGTGCAGATTTCTACAGAAGAGAAATCTGGGGTTCATTCTAATTAAATGTTTCTTTGATCTATTAATGTTTAGACATGGATCCATTATAGGAGGTAGAGGACGGCTTAGGCCAAGAGGGATAGATCTATTCCAGCCACTGTTCTCTATTAGGTAGATATTGGCCCTTGTGTTGTTGACATATCCTAGATACCAGAGAAGGGCCTGCAGATCTTATTGTGGTACTGGGCAATATCTAAATGTTCATCTATCACAGGATTTCTTAACACTGCAGAATAATTAGTGGAGAAAGATAGAATTTCATCACTGGCCTGTGGGTCTTATAAACTCTTACTCTCTTCCCACTAGGACATTAGCAAATCCATTAGGATTTTTATTTGATTTGGTAATGGTGGAGGTAAGGAGGGGATTATAGGGAAATATCTGGCCACTTCCTGTCTTCCATATCTAATGCTCATTATTTCCATATTTCAAAAGTGATATATATTATTTTTTCAGGATATCTATATTTTGAATTCCTCAATGTATTGGAATTTGGGGGTTACTTACAACTTGATGCCCTTTTCCTATGGTCTCACTACAATGAGAGGAGTTTTTTAATAATTTTGTCTTCACATAGGGCAAGTTTAATGTTAAATGTTTAAATCAATGACTGTCACACAACAGTTGAGAAAGGATTTACTGAGAGTATATGGAACTTATTGCATTGGCAGAGGGAGACTGAATCTACTAACATGTTTTAGAGAGTAATATACAAAGATAGAGTTGATTTTTTTTCTTTTTAGTCAAAATGTGGCCATTATACTCTATGATAGCACTTCTAATAATTTATTGGATTTATGTTTTTACAAGTCTTTCTTTCTCATCACAGGGTATTCTCTTTTGTTCCACTCACTTTGTACCTTTATCGCCTAGCACAGTGCCTGGTATATATGGGATGTGTTTAATATATAAGTGGGTCTCAAGAGAGGAGTAACAGTTAATGGATTGAGAAAACATGATCTGGGCTTTGAAGGGAGTTGATGAATTTTCTGTGATAAAGATGAGTTGAGGAAACATGCTAAATAGAACATGTATAAAGGCATAAAAAGTATGTTAAGGTATATTCAGATCGGCATGTTGGATTGAGTATCAGCACTTCAATACATTTTTTAATGTTTACCATAGATTCATTTTAAAGTATGTTCAAAAGACTCCTTTTTCTACCCCGAGGATAGTGTGAGGTTTTTCTCTATCAGTCTACCATCAAGGTTGTAATTAAGTCATTGAGTCTGTGGCCTATATTTATGATTACAATATATGATCAAGGATTATAAACACCAAGAAAACTGTATTATCACACTGTCTAATTATCACGTTAAGAGAATGACAGCAGACAAACGTTTCATCTCTTACTAGAAAGAAGAAATCTGACAGAACCTGGGAGTTCACTTTGATGTTGGATTTGTATATGAAAGTATCAAAGATTGAAGTATTTTCAAACAGAACTTATAATGTTGGTTTCATCCAGGAGGTTAGTTTTCTGCTCCACTACCATATTTTACTTTGAAGTGGCATAGCCTAGAGATTGTTATTAGGATATATTTATTGTAGGCAAAGCAATGAAATTCAAGAAGGTGAAAGAAAAATCAGAAGACCTCAAAGCCATCAGCAGGTGTTATAAGATGAGCTGTAAAATGTGTAAGTTGCCAACAGAGCTAGGCAGTTAGTGTGAATGACCCAGAAAATCAGTGGTTACTAAGCGTGGTCCTCATATTAGTATACCAGCAGTATCTGGGATATGTAGATTCTCAAGCTGCACTCCAGACCTACTGAATCAGAAAGTCTAGGAATGGAGTTTAGCAATCTGTTTCAATGGGCCTTCCCTCTAGATGATTCTACTGTCCACAAAAGTTTCAGAACCAGTGGCCTAAGATAATGCATCAAATGGATCTCATGGATCCTTTTTACTTTTCTAATTCTAATGGCTTTCACTGTGGCATTAAATCTTCCATAGTTATTCCAGTCCATTTGTAAATACACGTTTCTGAGCGATTTGTCACTTAAATATGTTCTGGACTATGCTGCCCTCTAATTGCTTTATATATGTTCATTGTAAGTCCCTAGAGTCTGTAAATGCCACCACAAATTAGTGTATCGTATAGAACGGTACCTTCCTGACTGCAGAAACAGCAATAGACAAGGCATAAACTCTGAAAAACTTGCTGACTTGCTGATTTATTGACAATGCCAAACAGTATCCATAGTGAGTTCCAAAAATGATTATAGAAGAAGATAATACTACAGAGAACAGCTTCGTTTTATTTTTCTCTTTCATCAATAGTGAAGAAGTCCCAAGTATCTCTTGCTACTCAAGTTTATAGTTAGGAGGATGAATGAAAAGTGAATAGGATAAACTTTCATATTGAATTATTCTCTAGGACAGAGACCATGTGTAGTTTATCTGTGTATGTGCATTACATGGCACAAGCCTGGAGTTAAAGTGTCCCATGTTTATGATTTAGGCATTTAAGACTGAAGAAAAAGATAATACAACTCTAGTGTTGTTACCAAGTAGTTTTAAATGCCAATCAAGTTTTGTTTAGTAGTTGTTAAAGACTTTGTAATCAGCACATTTGTATTCAAATCAGATGCTAGTATTAGCAAGTTACTTAACTTTTTTTAAACTCAGTTTTCTCATTTTAGGGGCGTCTGTGTGGCTCAGTCAGTTAAGCATCCGACTTCAGCTCAGGTAATGATCTCACAGTTTGTGGGTTCAAGCCCCACATGAGGCTCTGTGCTGATGGCTCAGCCTGTTTCAGATTCTGTGTCTCCCTCTCTCTCTGCCTCTTCCCCACTCATTCTCTGTCTCTCAAAACTGAATAAATGCTAAAAAAAAAATTTAAACCCAGTTTTCTCATTTTAAAAGTGGAAATAGTAATGCTATTCCCATACAGTAATTTTGAAAGTTTAATAGGGAATCTAAATCTTTAGCAGAGTGTAGCAAACAAAATCAATGAGCTTTGTTACTATTTACCTCTCTGCTAGGGTTCTCTGGAGAAATAGAAGCAATAGAGGGTATGAGGGTGGGTGTGTAGAAAGAGAGAAACAGGGACAGAGGGACGTCTAAATTCCTTCTTCCTCTGAAGGTCTTCAATTTTTTTTCTCTTAAGGGCTTCAATTGATTGGATGAAGTTCACCCATATTACAGAGGGAAAACTACATTATGCAAAGTCTAGTAATTTAAAGGTTAATTACATCTAAAAAATACTTTTACAGCAACATCTAGACTGGTATTTGACCAAATATCTGGAAACCATAAACCTGGGCAAATTGACACATAAAATTAACCATCATACTGGGTGACTCACTTGACTGGAAAGTTTAGCAAGTGATAGATGGGGGGACAAAAGAGAAACAAGACTCGGAGCCTGGACAGACCTACCAGAATATAGTAGACCTCCAGGAAGATCTAAATTGAAGGTTTGAGAGAATTATGTCTTCCATTTTTCTCTCCATGCTTCAATGACTCTGAAAACTGCATGTTGAGATGGCCATGTCCAAAAACGGTGGACTTTTTATGTTTGGCATCAATGAGATGTAATAGGGAAGTGGGAAATGGGGATAGCCTATTCTCTATTTCCTCCTCTTCCCTCCTTTGGTACCAGAACCTCCTAGAAGGCAGCAGGGGTTTTTCTCACCTTTCAGCAACAGGTAAATATGAGTCAACCTTCTTTTTCCAGGTGTCAGCTAGGCCTAGGATTGAGGAGGTCCCCAGACCACCTCCCCCCGGAGTCAACAGGGAAATTTGAGTGGGTGCCCCTACTTTTAGTAGCATGGTTCATTCTTCAGGACCTAATAGGAAGTCTTCAGCATGGGACCCCAAAGTTCTTTCAGTCAAATTGTTTGGTTCTCACAGTGCAGTCCCCACACCTACAATTTCATTATCACTTGGAAACTTGTTAAAAACTCAACTTCTCAGGCCCCACTCTAGCTCACCCCATCTACCTGATCCTCAGGCTATACTTCCAACAGGTCAACTATCTGCTAAGAAAGAAGATTAAGTAAATAGGATCTATATTCTCACAAATAATATCCAAAATGTCCAGGACATAGTAGAAAATCACTCCTAGTATGAAATACCAGGAAAATTATAACTATAATGAAACAAGTCATTCAACAGAGATGACTCAAAGATTGTAATTCTCCTACAAGAATTTTAAAGCAGCCATCATAGAAGTACCTCAACAAGTAATTACAAGTTCTTTTGAAACAAATGAAAAATGAGAGAAATACCAGCAAAGAATTAAAAATAATAAATAGAACCAGATGTGAATTTAAGACTGAATCATAAAACAATTAAAAAAAAGCTTCACTAGATGAGCCAAACCATAGGCTGCAGGTGACAGGAGATGGAATCAGAGAACTTGAGGAAAAATCAACGGAAAATACAAAAACCAAACAACAGAGAGAAAAGACTCTCCAAAAGTATGAAAAATCTCAGAGACTTGTGGTAAAATAACAAAAACTCTAACGTTCACATTATCAGAGTCACAGAAGGAGAGAAGAGAGTGCAATTGAAAGTGGACTTGAAGAGGTTCCTGGGTGGCTCAGTTCCAACTTCAGCTCAGGTCACGATCTCACAGTCCATGAGTTCAAACCCCACATGGGGTCTGCGCTGACATCTCAGAGCCTGGAGCCTATTTTGGATTCTGTGTCTCCCTGTCTCTCTGCCCTTCCTCTGCTCATTTCCTGTCTCTCTTTCTCTCAGAAATAAGCAAATATTAAAAACATTTTTTAAAGAACAAAAAGAAAAGGGACTTGAAGAAATAGTGTCTGTAAACTTCCCAAATTTGGCAAAAGGTATAAACCTAGAGGCTGAATGAATCCCAGTAGGATAAGCCCTAAGAAATCTATGCTAAGACACACCATAATGAAAACATTTGAGAACTAAAGACAAAGGAAGTATCTTAAAAGTAGCCAGAGAGGGGCGCCTGGGTGGCTTAGTCGGTTAAGCATCCGACTTTCGCTTAGGTCATGTTCTCGCGGTTCGTGGGTTCGAGCCCCGCGTCGGGCTCTGTGCTGACTGCCAGCGCAGAGCCTGGAGCCTGTTTCAGAGTCTGTGTCTCCCTCTCTCTCTGACCCTCCCCTGCTCACGCTGTTTCTCTCTCCTAGAAATAAATAAAAATATTAAAAAAAAATAAAAGTAGCCAGAGAGTTACGATACATTATGTGTAGGGGAGCACCACCTACAAAGATAGCATTTTTTTTCATCTGCTATCATAACATCCAAAAGGAAGTAGCACATTTTTTCAAGTGCTGAAAGAAAATGTGTGTCAACTATAAAGTCTGTGTCCAAGGACGATGTTCTTTAGGAATGAAGGGGATATTAAGATATTCTCAGATTAAGGAACACTAAGACAATTTATTGCTGGCAAACCAACTTGTAAAGAATGGCTCAAGGAATTTTTCTTTCTTTTTTTTTAATGTTTTATTTATTTCTAGGAGAGAGAGAGAGACAGCGTGAGCAGGGGAGGGTCAGAGAGGGAGTCACAGACTGAAACAGGCTCCAGGCTCTGAGCTGGCAGTCAGCACAGAGCCCGACGCGGGGCTCGAACCCACAAACCGCGAAATCATGACCCAAGCGAAAGTCGGACGCTTAACCGACTAAGCCACCCAGACGCCCCTCAAGGAATTTTTCTAAATAGAAAATTAATTTGGTGGAGACTGGATAGTTGGTGTTAGTACCTATCTTGACGTCATTGCTAAGCCTACAGCTAAAACACATTTCCAGCATACCTTACTCTTAAGTGTGATCATGTAACTGAATTATAGCTAATGAGGTATCATCCTTATTAGTTTAAGGGCTATCTTATACAAGTCTTCCATGTTTGTTTTTTTCATATTTCTCTTCTTTCATCGGCTTGAGTTGAAGATGTAGTTGAAGATAAAAAGGACAATATAAAAGAAACTTGCATGCATCAACTGCCACTTGGAATAGAACTTTCTACCTTCAGGATGAGCTGATTTGGAAGTAGAAATAAATTTCTGCCATTGGCTATCATCTGTTATACATGTTCCATTTATTGTTAACAGCAGCTGGCATTACCTTGACTAATAAACTATCACTTAAGAGTCAGAGAGGACTAAATAGACTGTACCTGTACTATTTTATCATGCAGTGTTTATTCCTTCATCTTTTGTAAGTGCATATAATCTTTAAAGAATCAGGAAAGAAGATTTTTGTTTTATGTCTTAGCAGAGATTTTTTAAAATATAATTTATTGTCACTTGGCTTCCTTCCATACAACACCCAGTGCTCATCCCAACAAGTGCCCTCCTCAATGCCCATCACCCACTTTCCCCTCTCCCCCAACCCCCATCAACCCTCAGTTTGTTCTCTGTATTTAAGAGGCTCTTAGGGTTTCAATGTTCATAGCAGCACTCTCAACAATACCCAAAACATGGAAAGAGTCTAAGTGTCCATCAATGGACGAATGGATCAAGAAGATGTGGTTTATCTATACAATGGAATACTACATGGCAATGAGAAAGAATGAAATCTGGCCATGTGTAGCAACATGGATGGACCTTGAGGGTATTATGCTGAGTGAAATAAGTCAGGCAGAGAAGGACAGCTACCATATGTTTGCATGTATAGGAGGATTAGGAGGAGCTTAACGGAGGACCACGGGGGAGAAGAAGGGGGATAATAGTGGGGGAGGGGGAAAGAGGCAAACTATAAGACTCTTGAATGCTGAGAACAAACTGAGGACTGATGGGTGTGGGGGGGGAGGGGGAGATGGGCATGGAGGAGGGCACTTGTGGGGATGAGCACTGGGTATTATATAGAAACCAAGTTGACAATAAACTATTTGTTAAAAAAAAAAAAAAAAGAGTCTCTTAGGGTTTGCCTCCCTCTGTCTGTAACTTTTTTCCCCTTCCCTTCCCCCATGGTCTTCTGTTATGTTTCTCAAGATCCACACATGACTGAAGGTGTATGGTATCTTTTTTGTCTGATATATTTCACTTGGTATAATACCCTCCAGTTCCATCCACCTTGCTGCACATGGCATGATTTTAGTCTTTCTCATTGCCAAGTAGTATTTCATTGTGTATATAAACCATGTCTTCTTTATCCATTCTTCAGTTGATTGCCACGTAGACTCTTTCCATAATTTGGCTATTGTTGAAAGTAAGAGAGATTAAAATAAAGTTGTTTTTCTCCTAGCATGTAACTGTGATTCATTTTATTAAAAAAAAAGATGGGGCACCTGGGTGGCTCAGTCGGTTGAGCATCCAACTTTGGCTCAGGTCATGTTCGCATGGTTCATGTGTTTGAGCCCTGCATCAGGCTTGCTGCTGTCAGCACAGAGCCCACTCGGGATCCTCTGTGCCCCTCTCTCTCTGCTTCTACCCTGCTCACAGTGTCTCTCTTAAAAAACTAAAAATAAACATTAAAAAAAAGTTGTGTTCAGATTGAAGGGAAAAGTAATTTAACTTTCAAGGAAGTTAGACAAGAGTATGATGTCAGAATACAGGGACATGAGTTCATCAAGCTTCACAGTGGAATTGAGAGGCAGGAAAGAGAGAAGAGAAGCCTGGAACTGATTTGCTTAGGTCATAACTCTTGGTTGGTCTTGCCTCCAGTGGTAGTGGTGAGAAAAATTCTATAATTGGAAATATCAAGAAGCTGTAGGTTGCAGAGGTAGGGAGCAAATGGGAATGAGAACAAATAAAGGATAAAATTTATAAGTAACCAGAATGCATTGTCTTAATAAATTAATGCACAAGAAATGAAAATTGTGTCTGTGTGCACTGGTATACAGAATGATGAGAAAATCACTAGAGTTTCAGATTCTAATAAAAGAGCTTACTGTTTGGACCTGTCTTATATTTTTGGAAGAGATTTGAGGGTTGCTTCTCTTGTGTGTTTGTTTTTAATGTACAGCTTCCTGCAAATGTATGTGTGTATGTGTTGCATGTTTATATGTTTGAGAGGGAGAGAGAAGCAACATTGGAAAGAGAAAAAGATTATTAGGTTACCTTTCTCTTCTTCCTTTCAAACCAAAGCCTTAAGAATATAAGGATTGAAGGAGAGAAGAGGGACTCTTTTCTGAACATCCCACAAACAAAGGACTTTTAACCATTGAATGAAGTTAGTGATTCCTGCCCTTTCTGCAGTAAGCTCAACAATAATATTGGGAAATATTTTCTCTGCCCTTGAATGCATTTGCTAAGCCATTGCCTGAGTTGAATTTCCTCGAGATGTTAAATGGAACTCTGCCAGATTGTGCCAGAATGAGCAATAGGGATGTGTTTCCCTATGGGACTTGTTAGTGAATGCAAGAAGATGTTTCTGTGAGGTCCTGAGAATTATCATTTTGTATCAACAGGGGGAAATCCACAGAGCTTCTGTTTTAAGACATTGTGTTCAGTAGTTAAGCATTTCTTTCAAGCCTTACCATACTGCTTTCATTTAGGCATCCCTATTCTTTTGGAAGGCATAGTGATGGACAGACAATATGTGGAAGCCACATCAAAGATGATAGTGATCATGGCCAGAGGGCATTTCAGATTATGTGAATGAATAAAAGCTGCTTTTCAAAAACACCCGTTGATGTTCTGCCATAGATAGAGAGTGGCAACATTTTGTTTCCTGTTGCTGAAATTGTGGGATTGTGGTGGGGCAGAAGAAGTAGAATTGTGTGTTTGAAGGAATGGCTTGGCAATTTGTTTTTTGACCAGCTCTGTTCAAATTAAAGACTTTGTTTCTGAGAAATTCCTGGTTGTTCAGAAGTAATGCCTTGCTCTGGGTTTTGAAACACGTTCCATAATAATTTAATTTGTCCTAGGAACAAGAGCCTTGTTGGAAAGGAGTGTGGGTGGTCACCATGAATGGAGCACAGCAGTGGCCGAATATGGCAGCAGAGGGGAGCCTGGGGCCTCAGAACTCAACACTGGGATACTGTTATTCACAAGGAGCAAATAGCTCCTCTTCAGGCCAAGTGAAAAACTAAACACACACTCTGAATATCTTAACAATCTATGCATACAATCCAGACTGTGGAAACAGAAGATTGTCACTGACCCCTGTTGCCTCTCCTACTTCCTACATAGAGTTTGGTATTCATTGGGTGCTTAAAAATGATTTAATGATGTAGCAACTAATAATCAGTTGGACCATTACATTCTATATGTGAATTCTTAATTCACTGAAACATATCACACACTGACACAATAGATCACAGTGTAGTAAATACTCCATTACCCATCCCTCAACTTAACATTAAAATACTACAAATACACTTGATGCCCCTGTGTCACCTTTTTTATTCACAATCCACCTTTTTCTTTCCCTTCCTTGGGGGTAAGAGCTATGTTATCCAATCTTAGCAGTCAACTGAATAAGTTCAATTACCCTCTTCCCCACCAAAACTAGAAAAGTTAAGGTGAGCTTTTGTAGGTAAGGTAGGTAAACTAAAATTGTTGAAATGGAACTTTAATACCTACTTAGGAGTCCAAAGTCTCATGTTCCGTATCTTAGAACACAAGTTTGTCTCTTTAGGTGCCAAAGCATTTCATTACTAGCAGGATCCTAGTGTGGCTCAAAAATAATGGACACGCTATAAAAAGATGAAAGACCACCAAGAAATTCTGTGAAAATGTGTTTTGAACTTCAAGATTTATTAAAACCATAACCCTTTAAAACTGCTGTTTGATAGACCAAAACCCAAATTATTATATATTAGGACAAGAAGACAGGGAGTAGCAGTATTCTGTCATCTACAAAATGACAGTAACAGTTAAGAAGACTGAGTACAAACCATCTGTCATTTCCTGTACTAATCACTTTATAAGGATATCTCACATCAATAGTCATATCACTTTTGTAAAATAATTTTTATGATTACTCCAATTTTATGGATTAGTAACATGAGGCACAAGGTAAATGACTTACAAATAACTTAAAACAGGCCAACTTTCCTGATCAGGCTGTGAACCTAACTGTTATCATTCTCTTTTATGAAATAAGAACTGATCACCCACCATGTGCCAAGGCCTTGTTCAGGAGCAGTCCTTTCTGACAGAAATAGGAAGCGAGTCTTGTGTGTCATGGCAAACTTTCAGTAAGCACAAAAAAGAAACTGGAAAAATTAATACCATATTTTATGTAACTCAGTATATACAAATTAGTATCATTTCAACACATATGTGATAATTTACATTCCTTTTTCTTACTAAAGTCTTTGAAATCTAGTGTATAATTTACACTCATGGAACATCTTAATTCATAGCAACCACATTTTAAGTGCTCAACAGCCACATGTATATAATGGCTACCTGATTGGATAACATGTGGCTAGTGATTTGGGATACAGCAGTGAGTAATAAAAGAAAAAAAAATGCTTTCCATTGTGAAGTGTAAGTTCAACATATTAAGGAAGAAACATGCCTGTTTCATTAAAGGAACAGCCTTAAGGGTCACAACAAGGACTTTGAATTTTACTGAGCACTATAGGCAATTTTTGGAGAGTATTATATAAAGGGATGACATGGTATGACTTAGACATGATCTCTCTGGATGCATATTGAGATAGATTGTGATGAGGAATTAGGGAGAGAGTAAAAAACTGCATGCC
>NW_027551557.1:1482967-1613037 GCF_008692635.1 Crocuta crocuta
CTGCAGGCCAATTAAGAGATAACTGTAATAATCTAAGTGAAGTATAATAGTTTGGAGCGTGATGTTAACAGTGGGGGTGGCTAGATGTGATTGGATTCTAGAAATATATATATATATATATTTTATTCTTTTTAAAAATTTAGTGAAATATCATTGACATATTAGTTTCAGGTGTGCAATACAAGTGATTAGGATTCTGGATATGTTTTATCTAGTAAGTAAAATATTTAAAATATGAATTTAAAATATGCAAGAGATACTTGCTTATGAATGTTAAGAAAAACAACTCTAAGCCTGTAAATAAGATTAGGAAGATAGCTGCGTTTTCTTTTTTTTTTCTTAATTTTTTTAATGTTTTATTTATTTCTGAGAGAAAGAGAGAGAGAGAGCGTGAGCAGAGGAGGGTCATAGAGAGAAAGAGACACAGAATCTGAAACCAGCTCCAGGCTCTGAGCTAGCTGTCAGCACAGAGCCCGATGCGGGGCTCGAATCTGCTAACTGTGAGATCATGACCTGAGCCGAAGTCAGATGCTTAACTGACTGAGCCACCCAGGTGCCCCAACTGCTTTTTCTTTTAAGGATTAATTTATTTTCTAGGAGAATGTACCATTAGTTGATGTTACATTCTGTGAATTAAAGGCACACATTTAGTTACATCATAACTTGTTCTGTGAATGGTAGAGATACAAATGAGTTCTAGTTTGTTGGGGGAAAAGAATATGATATATTGTCCTGTAGGGCATGAACCAGCTTTATACCTAACCTAGCAATGTTGCTCTAACACTCCTCTATTAAATTGCTTATAAATATTCAGCTCCCCAAACATCTTTGAATCTATCATACCATCTTCATGGTTTTCCTTGTTTTTTAATGTGTTCAACATTATCTTTGACAAATATGTTTTCTAATATATATGTCATGCTTTCAAGAATAATTTTTTTGAAAATTATCCTTTGACACTAATGACACGGACAGCAGATTCCAGGAGACTTTTGTGTGTTGGCCACACCAGTGATCATCACCTTCATTTCCTTTCAAACTCCAGGTTTGCTCTGAGAGAAACACTTTATGTTGCTTTTACTCTCTGATCTTATCTTATTTCAGATCAAGCCAGGTTCTCCTGTATCCACTTTTTTCCTACCTGATTAATCCCCATAGTATGTAGTAAAAATGTATTCATGGTCCCCATTATTACCCCTTACTGTGTGTTTTCTCTAGACCCTTAGTAACCAGGTTGTTCAAGTGTCTGCATCTCCTTTTCTAAACCCAAGGTCATGGAGGCTGCTGAATTAATGCAATAGCTTTCCTTCCTCTCCTCCTTTTTAAAGTAAATTCTTTTTAATGTTTCTTTATTTATTTTTGAGAGAGAGAGAGAGGGAGACAGGGAATCCCAAGCAGGCTCTGCACTGACAGTGGGGCTTGAACTCACAGAGATCATGACTTGAGCTGAAACAAAGAATTGGATTCTCCACTGACTGAGTCACCCACGTGCCCCCCTTCTTTCTATCACTGTTCTGGGACTAACATCCATTACTGCTGGCGTATCCTGTCTAATCTGTGAAATTTTCCTTCTCAGAATTCTTCAATGGTTGTAATATGTCTTCAGTTGCAAATCTAGCTCCTTTGAAAGGCAGGCAAGGTTTTTTCATTATCTGGTTACCACTCAATTTAAGCTCTGCCATTTATTTTTTTGCACAGGATACTACACAGTACTAAGCTATGTGGAGTTCTACAGATAAGCTTTCCTTTCTTTAGCTTTTTGGCCTTTTGTTGCCCCCTTTGTATGGTATACATATCCAACTTCACACGGTTGCCCCTGTAATCAGTTTCCTGGCATAGTACCTGTTCTTCAGATTTCATTTTAAAGGTTTCATCATAAAACTAAAGTTTAATCTTAAATATTTCATCAATAAGAGAAGAATTTTTTTAAAAAAAGGTTTTTTTAATGCTTATTTATTTTTGAGAGAGATAGAGAGAGACAGAGAGAGAGAGAGACAGAGCACAAGCAGGAGAGGGACAGAGAGAGAAGGAGACATAGAATCCAAAGCAGGCTCCAGGCTCTGAGCTGTCAGCACAGAGCTACATGCAGTGCTTGAACTCACAGACTGTGAGATCATGACCTGAGATGAAGTTGGATGCCTAACCCACTGAACCACCCCAGGCTCCCTATGGGAAGACTTTTTTGATGCTACACAGCAGTTTTAGGTATTCTGTCTCATGTATTTTCATGGAATATTGTTCAGTTTATAAATCTCTTTGTAGCAATTATACTATATTTTATTTACATGTAGGCATATATATTTCTCTAGACATCATGAAGTTATTTGTTTCAATCTCTTCTATTTTTTAACACCTTAGTTTTTTTTTAATGGACTTTATCTCTCTTACTGTTATTCATCTTTTCATGGCTTTAATAATTTTACCATACATATTTAAAATTTCTTTTCCTGAAATCCTCTCATAGAGGGACTCATGGAGATTAGTTCTAAATGTATTTTATAATACTTTTTTTTTAAGTTCATTTTCAACAGAGATTATGCAGTCTGTTCTTAGAAAATATGTCTTTCCATGGAGGTTTAGCATTTGTTTTCACCAGGTACCCCGGGCATCATTACTACAGAAATACTTTTATATTCAGTTCTTGGCTTAGAGTTTATAAATGAGTTTGTGGATAGATAAGTATTTTTAGATCAATTTTATTTCTTCATTGTGAATTAATTCCAACTCTAAGCTCCTGTAAGAACAAAACTGAAGTTAACAGTTCTCAAAAGGGTGTTTTTTCCCATTCACATCATAAGCCAAAAGAGAAAAGGTTATTTATTTTTTTCCTTCTGTTTCATGCATTTTCTTCAACTCATCCTTTCACTGATCCCCAGAGTATATAATCTCAGTTGTCTTGCTGCTGCCCTCAGACTCTTGCATTTTTGCCCCTTTGCTACATGTTTTCTCCAAGCCCCTGATAACCGGATCACTCAGATACCTGCAGTGGGACCATATACTCAGAGTGCTATAAGAAAAAGTCTATATTCATGGCTGACATTGGTCTGTAACTTATAATGCCTTCATTTTTGGGTAGCAGGATAATTTTGATCTCTTAAAAATGATTTGCTAAGCATTTCCTCCTCCTCTGTTTTCTTAAATAATTTGTTTATAGTGGTATTATGTTTTATTTAAATTTTAAAAATAATTCACCAATGAAGCAAAAAAAGAAAAAAAAAGAAAGAAAGAAAGAAAAAGTTTGTCAATCATGAATCTTGTATCCAGCAAAAATTGCCCTTCAAATGTGCAGGAGAAGTTGAGACATTCCCAGGTTTGCTAATACTTCTACCAGCTAAAAATCTCTTGAACCCTTCAAGTGAATTGTTGTTGCAGTTTTTATTTAAATTCCAGGTATTTAACATATACTGTAATATTTGTTTCAGGTGTAGAATTTAGTGATTCAATACTTACATACAACACCTGGTGCTCATCATGACACGTGTACTCCTAATCCCTATCACTTAATAAACCCATCACTCTCCCATATCCCTTCTCGAAACCACCAATTTAATCTCTATGATTAAGGGTCTATTTCTTGGTTTTCCTAACCCACCCCCATGATCATTTGTTTTGTTTCTTAAATTCCACATATGAGTAAAATCATATGGTATTTTTCTTTCTCCAATTGACTTATTTTGCTTAGTATAATACTCTAGCTCCATCCATGTTATTGCAAATGGCAAGATTTTATTCTTTTTTATGGCTGAGTAATATTCCATTATACATCTTCTTTATCCATTCATTAGTCAATGGACATTTGGGCTTTTCCCATAATTTAGCAGTTGTTGATAATGCTGCTGTAAACATTGGGGTGCACATATTACTGCAAATTAGTATTATTGTATTCTTTGGGTAAATACCTAGAAGCACAATTGCTATATTATAAAGTAGTTCTATTTTTAACTTTTTGAGGAATCTCCGTACTGTTTTCTAGAGTGGCTGCACCAGGTTGTATTTCCACCAACAGTGTAAGAGAGTTCCCCTATCTCCACATCCTCACCAAAACCTGTTGTTTCTTATGTTGTTAATTTTAGCCATTACCCTTCAGTGAAATTTTAACTATAGTTATATTTTCCAACTCCAGAACATCCATTTTTTAAATAGTTTCTATCTCTTTATTGTTATTCTCTATTTGATGCAACACTGTCATCATACAGTCCTTTATTTCTACAATTATGGCTTCCTTTAGTTCTGTAAACATATTTAGAATGACTACTGTGAAGACTTTGTTAAATCTGACATCTGTTTGCTCTCACTTGCAGGCAGTTTTAGTTGCCTGCTTTTTTAAAGTATTGGTCATACTTTCCTGTTTCTTTGCATGTCTCATAATATTTTTTTGGAAACTGGAAATTTTAGATAGCGTATTCTAGCAACAATGGGTATTTATTCCCTACTCCAGGACTTGTTATCACTATTTGTTTGTTTATTTGATTAGCGACTGGCTAGGTTATTTTAGTAAAGTTCATTCCATCCTTCCCCCTCCTCCCCACAGTGTGATGCCTTGTTACTCCTCAGGCATGCTGTCTAGGGAATACCCAGTCACCCTAGATGACCATGGCTTTGCTAAGGCTCTGTGATTGTCTTGTTCCCTGACCACACCCACCTTTCAAGATCTACTAACTGCCTGCTGATTGCTCTTTTGTTTTCAATAAAGTTGTAAGGATATTATTTGCTCCAGGGATTTATCCAATCAAATTTTGGTTCTTTTGAAGGAATAGTTCCTAAGGTTACTAAGGTTTGAGATTTTTTTTTTGTTTTTTTTGTTTTTTGTTTTATTTTTTTTAAAAATAGTTTGTTCTTATCCCAGGAAGGCTTCTTTCAGATGACTCTTTCCCTAGTTCTCTTTCGCAAACAAGCCAGCCTACAGTTTAGACTATATCTCCAATGAATCTACCAATCTCCTCACAATTTCTGTTCAGAAAAACTGCATTGTATTTGAGATATTTTTTTAATTTAAAAAAATGTTTATTTATTTTGAGAGAGAGAGAGAGAATGTATGTGCACAGGAAAGGGGCAGAGAGAGAGGGAGAGAGACCCAGGCAGGCTCTGCACTGTCACATGAACATGTCGTCATGTTCCTATGAACATGATCTGAGCCAAAATCAAGAGTCGGTCTGAGCAACCCAGGCACCCCAAGAGCTTTTTAAGCCTTGAACTTCTCCATACACTTTCAGTTGAAGTCAGTTCTGTTGGGAAGAGATTCAGAGCAATCACGGCAATACATTTACAACCCACAGAGGCCTAGAGGATGTTGTTCTTTTCCTGCCTTGATTAATTAAAAAAATGCAAAATTACTATGTGCCTTGGTAAACCTTTCCCCTTGTGTGTTTATTTAATTTCTTTACACATACATTTCGAGAAAGGTTTTTAAGTCCTAGGCACTGTTCAAGGTGTACTGTTCAAGGTGCTTGAAGAATATTAACTTGTCTATTCTTCATGCAACCTGAGAGGTATACAAAGTGAGTGGTGGGGTTGGGTTTAACACGGGAAGTCAGATTTCAAAGGCCCAGCTTTAAATCATTATACTATGTTACATGTATTCATGGGGTGATTCAGAATGTATTTATATGGTGACATGGTGATACAAAATGATGACTTCTTTTGTAAAGAAAAAGTTATAATTCAGACACTTACAAATTTGACCAAATGGAGCCCCCATGTTCTCATCTGTGAAAGAGCAAGAGTAACTACCTAATCATGTTGTTAAGGTGATTAAATGAGATCATGTGTATGAAGTATCTGATAGGATGTCTGGCATAGTAAGTATTATCTTACTTTACCTTTAAAAGGGTATGTTGCCATTCATTTTATGGACATTCCTGTAATTTGTCCTTATCTGTTTGCCACAACTTAAAGGAGATCACTTCCTGATAAAGGAACCAGAAGCTAAAGAAAATATGTCTCCTTAAAAAGTCAAAATCATTGCATAACAGTGTCTAATTTTGGCGATAAGACATCAATGAAGAAATAAGGAATAAGGACTGTAGAGCAATTACTTAACACTCAGATATTGCTAAGGGGAAAAGAAATCTGTGACGTTGATAGATAAGGACAGGAATCAAAGACCCCTGCTCTCTGGGTTGCTCTTCTTCATGAGAGCTCTGTTTTTCTACAGAGTTTTTCTACAGAGTTTTTCTCTGTTGTTGGCTACACTATCTTGGTGTTGCTTCCTAGTGACCTGTTTCCTAATCTCTAAAACACTTGGGAATCTAGCTTGGTTTTTCTAGACTTACAGTTTTTAAAAGAGTGGTCTGTGCGACATCATACTCTACATAGAAAACCTGACAGACTCCACCAGAAGCCTACTGGAACTGATCCAAGAATTCAGTACAGTTGCAGGGTACAAAATCAATGTAGAGAAATTGGTTGCATTTTTATACACCAACAATGAAGCAACAGAAAGAGAAATCAAGAAGCTGATCCCATTCACAATCACACAAAAAACCATAAAATACCTCGGAATAAACCTAACCAAGGATACAGAAGATCTGTATGATGAAAACTATAGAAAACTTATGAAGGAAATTGAAGAAGACACAAAGAAATGGAAAAACATTCCATGCTCATGAATAGGAAGAATAAATATAGTTAAAATGTCATTACTACCCAAAGCAATCTACACANTCTGTGGACAAGCAACATCAGCATCACTTGAGAACCAGTTTGAAATACAAACATACTAAGGCAGAAATATCAGTGGACAGAGCCTAGCAATCTCCTTCAACAAATCCTTCAGGTGATTGTGATAATGTCTGCAGTTTGAGGATGCTGCCTTAAACAATTACCACTGCTGTCACTGGGCAGAGCTTTTTATGCATCGATTCCTGGCCAGGAGGCTCTAAGAGGGGTATATTTAAATCAAATGCCTACCTGTAGTCATAGGAATTGTTGAGCATGGCATTGGTGAACACTAAGTTAATTCAATATTGCCAGAATCCCACTGAGAGGAAATCAGATAATGTTTTTTCCAGTCTTCCAGTCCAAACAGGAGCGTGTATTATCATAAAGTATTTAGGAGGTGACCATCGTCCTCCATTCTCTAGATTCCTGACTAATTAGCTTTTTGGGTTCCTTGAAGTAGTCTTATTTGTTATTGCCCTTGGCCTTTTCCCAGCCTGTTCTCTGTGCCTGAAATTCTTTTTCTCTTTTTACCTTGTTAACACTTTCTCTTCAGATTTCAACTTACACTTCAATTCCTTTTGTATGGCATTTTCTGAGCCCATAATTGAAGTTGAGTCTGCCCTTCTTTTCTCCCTCCCTCCCTCCTCATAGAACTATTTCAGCTTGTAGTCATCATACTGCATTACATTTTTATTTTTAGGGTATTTGGATTCATATATGTGTCCCTTGGGAGACTGTAATCTCTGTGGGAACTAACAGTGAAATGATTTTGTTCACAGATACATTCTCAGTTGGGGTACTCAACAAATATACACAGATAAATTTAAAAAAAGACAAAGTTCTAGTTTACCAACATTTTGTGTTATCTACCAGTTAATTTGTACCCATGTGAAGAAATACTATTTACTTTCTGATTATTTCAGTTTGTCAATTTCTGTGCCAGGCATTCTTTTAGTGCTGGAGATGAAGCAGTAAATAAAACAGACGAAGCTCTTGGAGCTTCCTTCTGATTTCTATCAAAGACCTGTAAGTAAAGCTAGGAAGCTAGGTTGCTGAAAATCATCCATCTATTCTATAACAGTACTTTTTTAAATGTTTATTTTTTATTAAAAAAATTAATATTTATTAACTTTTGAGCGTGGGGGAGAGGGGCAGAGAGAGAGGAAGTCACAGAGTCTGAAACAGGCTCCAGGCTTTGAGCTGTCAGCACAAAGCCTGACGCAGGGCTGAAACTAAGGAGCCATGAGATCATGACCTGAGCTGAAGTTGGATGCTTAACCGACTGAGTCCCCCAGGCACTCTTATAACAGAACTTTTAAAATTTGAATTAAAATTAAGTTGAAGAGAATATAGTTAGTATAGTTAAGAGAATATATAAAACTGTATAAATTAGAGTAGTTCTTAATTTGGGATTCCTTGTTACAAAAATTATTCTGAAACTAACAAGAGGACTTGATTTCCTACATACATTTCTAAAGCGTAAAAGGTGTCTTTATATAATCACAATTACCTCAATGGAAAATATATATTTATTTCTCAGAAATAAAATTTTAATACACAATATAATAATTTCTGTTTTCTGGCAATGGATTGCTAATGGTCAATTGTTAGGGGAGTGATTTAAAGTGAATGGGAGCAAGTTCTTTAATTATTTGGCAAAGTTTATTTTTAAAGGAAATTAGCTGCTCTTCAGGAGGTGAGCTAGGAGAGGAGATTGGAGAGGAAAACTGCTGATCTCGCTGGCAAATGCATGCTTACATAATTTACACAAACAAATACATGGCTTTGGGTCAACAGAGTAGAAGAGTTAATGTCTCTAGAAATGGGTTATCCTGGCATTACTTGTTCCAGCCCTATTCCAGATTGCTCAGGTGTTAGTCTTCATGACTCATGGAGACTCAGAGATTTAACAAAACAAAATAAAACAAAGATGCTTGGAAGGATATTAGACCTGCTGTTTTCTAGAGTTGTAACTTGTTAAACGGTTTGATAACTCCCTATGACTGTTTGGTCAGCCCTGATTATTCCCACATCCATGTAGCTAGCAGCTGCCCACAGTTCTTAGCGTGAGGTGAAAGCAGAAATTTAGCTGAGCTCTCTTAAAAAGCTGCAGTTCCTTATACCTGATTAGAATTTCTTCCTTCTTCCTTTGCTCTGTTTGGAAGTGATTTAATGTTCTTAATTAGTTCAAATATAGTATGTGGCAGCCCAGTCTCGTCAACAACAAGAAGTCTCCGAATCAAGGACTTATTCCTCCTTCATGAAAATTAAAGATTAAAAAAGTTATCTAGGAAGGGCACCTGGGTGGCTCAGTCAGTTAAGCATCCTGATTTCAGCTCAGGCCATGATCTCATAGTTTGTGGGTTCAAGCCCCGTGTAGGGCTGTGTGTTGACAGCTTAGAGCCTAGAACCTGCCTCAGATTCTATGTCTGCCCTCTCTCTGTCCCCCCACCCCCACCCCGACTACTCATGCTCTGTCTCTCTCAAAAATAAATAAAGATTAAATTTTAAAAAATTATCTGGGATAATTTAGTCTTCCTAAGTGAGGGACATTTTTAGTTTTTAACCTTGTCACATTGGAGACATGTGGTTAATGTAATCCCTCCTCTTATTGTAACTCCCCCATCCCCCTTTAACAAATAAAAATCTGGCATGTCTTTGAAGTCTTTAACTGCATCAAAGACTAGCTCCCATTAATTTTAAATTACCCTCCTAAAAGCCTGTCTACAGTTAGCAGTTCATGAAAAGGATGCCCTGTTTTGCTGTCCCCTGGAAAGCAGAAGAACCTCTTAATTGATCTTCCTACATTTTTGCACAAAATAATAGCAGAAGAATGCTACAGCTATTAGAGATCCTTGAGGCAGATAGAACAGAAGAAATGTATCTGGCTCACACTCTGGGGTTCTAGATTTAGAAGAGAACTAGAAATTGAAGAACTGAATTTATACTTGAAACCAAAAACATACTGACTTTTGACTAGTTTCTATGGCAGAGTGACAGCAAAATATTCTTGAACATAAACTAGCATTTTTAGGGCACTTTAAAAATTTAGCGTGATAGAACAGAATATTGTTAGACTTGTAGATTTGAAGTAGTTAAAAAAATTAATATCCTCTCTAAATCTTCACCAGATTTTTTAAAAAGATCAGTTTGTTTCATATTTTTATATTCTTTTGTAAAGTATCTATGTCTGTTTGTATCATTATGTAATTATTCTTCACATCAAGAAATTTCCCCTATATCTTAACTATCACCTAGCTGAAGACCTGTATTAAGTAACCCTTTAATTTTCTCGTCTTTCACAAGATACAAATAAATTCAAGGGAGTGATGATAAAATCACCAGATTTGTGAGATTCTATCAAAATGAATATTTGGAAAAATAAATCAGCTTCATTCACTCCTTAGAAGACAACTGATTAAACTGTGCTATTTAAGTGTAACTTTTTATTTAGCAAATTATTCATGTTAAACTGTAATTGGTTGTCTAACAATTTGAAGAAACTGAATTGCTTTTTTTAAAGTCTGTGATTTTCTAAAATATATTGTCCCTATTGCTTCATTTGTTTGCAAAATATGAAATTAAAATTAAGTGCAGTGATGCCATATGTCAGGAAATTATATTTCCTAAAGTTTCCTCCTTGGTAATACTTAATAAAATTCTGGGAATAGCAAGTCTAATGGAATAATATATTCTTCAATATGTTATTATCAATAGCAAGAACCCAGATGATAAACAAAATTTATGTTATTAGAGCAGCATGTCCATACCGATCCCAGAATAACTGCTTGATCTCTTTAAACAAGGGTCGTAAAAGAGAATTAGAACTAGAGTAGGGTAGCATGTGGCCTCCTTGCCAATGACTGCCATGAGAAGTTATCCAAATAACTAATTTGGACAAGAAATTTATCAGTAATGGAGTCTTCTCTTTAAAATTCAAATATTTTTGGCTTCACCCAGCATAAAGTGAGACAAAACATATCTAGTCTTCTTCATGTCAATTTTGAAAAAAATAAAATCTCTTCTTGTATTATTTAACCATAGTGATGCCTTTAATGACACCTAGGAGACCACACTACAAGTATTTGGAAAGGAAGCATAGTGTTTTGTTACTGGCAAATATCTTGGTGGTCATTTTGTTCAAATGCTTCGTTTTAGAGACAGTAAAACTAAGAATCAAAGGGATTGGTGCCTTGCCCAAGGGCATCAAATTTAAGCATGAGCAGATTAAGAATAGGGCCTGGCTAAAGTTGGAAACTGAATGTCAGCCATTGAGTAGCAGAAACAAGCTTGAGTGATACAAAGAACCAATGGAATATAGAGGAAATCTGAACCCAGGACCAATAAGGTGAAAAGAAGCAAAAACAGTGAATGAGCATAAGGAATATTGCCAAAAGATCCTATGGAATTTCTCTGTTAGCATTGCACGGCAGTTTGGTTCATTTTGAAGGTCCATGTGTTAGTTCCATGGGTAGATTCTACTGATTTGAAACAAGCCAAAGGAGAGTCAGGAGATACACCAGCACTGTTGATATGAGTTATTAATGTGATCCTTGTTTTTCCAGACAGCTTAACACTATCTTCAAATCCACAGCAAAACTTTTTCTTTCTTTCTTTCTTTCTTTCTTTCTTTCTTTCTTTCTTTCTTTCTTTCTTTCTTTCTTTCTTTCTTTCTTTCTTTCTTCTTTCTTTTCTCTCTCTCTTTCTTTCTTTCTCTCTCTCTTTCTCTTTCTTTCTTTCTTTCTTTCTTTCTTTCTCTTCCTTCCTTCCTTCCTTTTTTCTTTTCTTTTCTTTTTTTTTTTTTTGGCTGTCCTCCATCCTGACTTACATAAAGCCATGGAGATGATAGGTTAGAAACAAAAGAACTCAGGCACAACTAAATCCAATGATAAATCCCACTGAAGGCAAGAGTATATATCTAACAGAGGAAGTTTAACATCCTGGTTAAGAGCATAGGACCTGGAGTACAGCGTATCGGAGTTCAAATCTCAGCTCTGTCCCTAGCAGTTTGACCTTGTCCAAATTATTCCCCCTAACTTTGGTCCTTTGAATACATCTAGAAAATGGGAATAAGTAATAATAGGGCTGTGACCTAGATGAGATAAGAAATATAAAATGAATGATGTCAGACCTACAATAAATGATTCTATGACATCTAAGTGATTCCTATGGAATCTGTCTCACTGTAGACTAAGAAAGCACTTAAGTTTGTCTTTTTTTTAAAGTTTATTTTTGAGAATGAGAGATTGGCAGAGAGAAAGGGAGAGAGAATATTCCAAGCAGGCAACAGAAGCTCAACCAAGTGAGTCACCTATGTGCCCCAATTTGGTTTTTTTAAGATAACTCCATATTTTCATCTAAGAAAGTTTATCAATCTATTTGGCATTATCCAAAGTTTGAAAAATTTGAAAAGATAGTTTAGCTGCTATAGATGCCATTATAAAGGAGAATTAGGTGAAAAATAGATACATTCTTATAATGAAATAATTGAAATAATGAAATAATTGAAATGAAAAATTTTGGATTGTTAAAATATTGCAATAAATCCTCTTGGGTCCAAATATAAAAGGATTTGGTTTTGTTTAAGGATTTGCAAACCTTGAAAATAGGGAGATATGAAAATTAGCATCTATTTCACACTAACTATGCTAGTAACTATTTTAAGTATTTTAAAATCAGACCCAATAAACAACTTAGGTATATTTTACAAATATTAACTGTCAATGAAGAAAATTTAAAAAATATTTTTATAAATTTTTAATGTTTTTATTCATTTTTGAGAGACAGAGAGTGAATGGGGGAGGAGCAGAAAGAGAGGGAGACCCGGAATCCGAAGCAGTCTTCAGGTTCTGAGTTAGCTGTCAGCACAGAGCCTGAAGTGGGGCTCAAACTCATGAACTGTGAGATCATGACCTGGGCTGAAGTTGGATGCTTAACCGACTGAGCCATCCAGGTGCCCCGAAAATAAAAATATTACATACAGTATAATTACAATTAGATAAAGTTAATAATAGGAAAAATTATTATTTTTAGTTATATACTAAACTGATTAAAATGTATTTTTAGGGGCACCTGGTGGCTTAGTTGACTAAGCATACAACTTTGGCTCAGGTCATGATCTTGCAGTTTGTGAGTTAGAGCCCTGCGTCAGCTTCTGGGGAGCCTGGAGCTTGCTTTGGATTCTGTGTCTCCCTCTCTCATGAGCCCCCAACCTTCCCCCACTCATGCTCTGTCTCTCTCACTCTGTCTCTAAAATAAATAAACATTTAACATTTAAGAAATGAATAAATAAAATATATTTCTAAAAATTCCATGGAACTGATTATCATGAAAAGTAGGATAGTAGCATTGTAAGGGGATGAGAAGAGCCTGTGTAATAGAGCAGGAATGGATGGGGAGCCATGATTTCTGGACTGCTGGCAGAGTTGAGGTCTACACTTATACCACTGTACACTTATGTTTACTTACTTTTCTAGTGTAGTATTACATTTCATAATAAAAAGTAAACAACAGGGGCGCCTGGGTGCTTCTGTTGGTTAAGTATCTGACTCTCCGTTTCGGCTCAGGTCATGATCTCACAGTTCATGGGTTTGAGCCCTGCATCCGGCTCTGTGCTGACAGCATGGAGCCTCTTTGGGATTCTTTTTCCCTCTCTCTCTCTGCCCCTCCCCTGCTTTCTGTCTGTCTGTCTCTCTCTCTCTCTCAAAAATAAATAAATAAACATTTAAAATTTTTTTAAAAAGCAAACAAAATTTTGAGAGGGGAACACTTACAAAATTGTCATAGTTTCTAGACACTATATACTGCTTTGCTTAACAACTGTGATAAATGGGACCTGATTCAACCTGCATATGCAATCTCCATCTCACCTGCAAATGCCTAATTCCACAGGCAATTTGTAGACAGGAAATACATAGCAAATTGGTGCTCCACAGATACACCTGACAACAAGTCTAATGAAGATGGCAATGTTTCAATACCAAATGAGGAATGAAACTAGTCAGAATCCTGGTCTGTAAAGAGGAATGATACATGAAGCATTTCATCATCCTCATCATGTCTTACTAAAATAATTTTGTGCCTTTTAAATTGAGCAATTGACTTGGAAGTAGTGTTTCAACTTGTGGCCTTGTATTAATAGAAGCCAAAAGAGTAATGGGGCAAGATATACTTAGTGATGAGTCAAAAGTGAAACTGGTTTGGCAGATCTAGTTCATCTCAGTGGCAAATAATTAACTTAAAATGAAAGCTGAATCCAACTACACTGGGGGTATAACTGAAGGTCAGGTTTTGAAGGCATCAGCTACCTGTGAATAAGTTTATGGATTTCATGGATTATTGATTTATTACGGAGGATCAAAGGCACATTTTAGGTCTTCATTCAGTGATATATTTAATCCATCAACCCGCAAGATTCCTAATGTTTGTTAATGAGGTTTCTAATTGGATGCCAGATTGTATTTTCTGCAGTGGCTGTAATATTATCCCCATTCACATATGCTCTTCTAAGACCTTATTATTCTTCCATCATGAAATAGAATCTGATTCTCTCCATATGAAACTGGGTGAGCTTATGACTATTTTGTAATCAATAAACTTTGGTAAGTATGATGCTATATAATTTTTAAGGCTAAGTCATAAAAGGTGGTGTTATCTCTATCTTGCTAGAATACTCATTATTGAAGCCTTCAAAGGCCAGATAAACCATCGATTGCCATGAGGCTGCCATGTCATGAGGAAGCCTAAATATCCATCACATAAAGAGCACACGGTGAATACATGAAACTAAATGAAGAGAAAGAGATGTCCACTTAGATGGTTGCTGCTTCAACCACCTAACTTTGGATATTGTAGCTACAACCATCATCTGACTGCAACCACAATTCAAAACCAAAATCATTTACAAATTCTTTACCCACAAAGTTCATGAGCAGTAACATGTTTGTTGTTGTCTTAAGTAACTAAGATTTAGGTTGATTTGTCATATGCAGTAGTCACCTGGTCAACTAGCTGGATTATTCTCTTGATCTTCAGGGCTATTTGTTCTCACTGAAAGTATAAATACAATATTCAGGAGACTTCAAACAAATATCCATGTGATATTTATAGTTGATTAGCTCAAGCTAATAGCTAAAGCAAATAGCTCAAGCTATTTGACCAACCTTCAAAAGTTCAATATCATGCATTTGATTTCTGTGGTGGCTGTTTATGATAATTTTGATAAGCCCATAAATGCAGACTCTTGGTCCACTATATAATCAAAGGTGGCATGAGCAAAAATGGAGGAGTAAAAAACTTCAGAAAATCCTCTCCTCCATAAAGGGAATGAGAACACTGGCAAAAATTGTCAGCGTTAAATTTTTCACAACTGTGGAAATTAACCAAAAGATTGCAGCAACCCCTGAAACATTTATTTAAGAAAAACAGCTAAATCTTGGTAAGTATAGTGAGTTTTATGGCATCTTAATTTGCCTTATTCCCACCCCCAGCTCCACAGAAGTCTTAAAAACCAATAGCTTGCGATCATCCTGAAAAGAAGCAGCCTGGCAATCACTGGTGGCAAAATGCATTTAGAGTTTCTTCAAAATCCCATTCTTAGAGGAAAATCAGTATTTGGCCTGTTAAGTGGTTCACTGGCATACACTACTTACAAGGCTGTCTTGTTTGACCTGACCGGGAGTTTGCCTCATATAAACTGCCTTTTCCTTAGAGGCATTTGTTGCAACAATCAGAGGCAATTGTATAACATCACAGTTGCCTGGATGGGGTAGTAGATAAAGGTAAGGACAAACAATAAGCAAACCAAAAAATTTAAAAGGAAAAGTGGGGGAATAGGATGCCCTTAAAGGATTTTGAAGAGCTCAGATTTGTTCCTGAGAATCTCAGATTACCCACATATGTAGGGCTATGCACATATCCAGGACCCTGAGCATGTTCAGAAAAGACCTTAGAGCCTAAATGCTAACCTCTGGCTAACCTTGAGGTTCTGTTCAAGCAGGAAGTGAAGGCTAAGGCAGAGTTGTAAACTGCCTGATTGAATGTTGAAGGCTTACCCCAAACACAAAAACAACAGAATCCTTCAGCAAAGACTGGAAGATTATTGGTTGCAAGCATTTAAAGAATCTTTGCTCAATCATTAGCTAACTGTTAAGATAACTGAATAGAACTTGAGTGAACACACAACAAAAACTATAGAAGAGTTTTAAAGTTTTACTATCATAGTTATAAAGATCTATCAGAGTATCTTGATATATCTAAGATATCTTGAGCTATCCAAGTTTTATTCCTAGTTAGACAGACTTTTTTTCCTCTTTTCCTCTTGTAAATGGTATCTTTTTGGGGGGTAATGTTTTTATAGCTATTTTGTTTGTTTTATCAAAAGGAGCTATGTATTTATTTCTATTAATTATTTCAATTGCTTTCATAATTCATATTTTTATAAGTTTTTCATTTACTCTGTTTCCTAGGCAAATAATCAAATAATTTAAGAATAAAAATGATTTTAGTTCTCATAAATGTATGTCTCCTTTTTAATATTTTGTTTAAATACATTGCTAGTTTTGCAAAAAAAAAAGTAACAGTGGTAATGATGGTATCTTGTCTTGTGATTTATGTGGATATTTCTAATACTTCATTATTTTAGCAAGTGCTGACTTTGAGTATATATATGTAAAGGAGTTGTCATAGTTGTCATCTATTTTATTCTTTTATTCTATTTTATGAACCAGATATGGATATAAAGCTTTGGCAGTTATCTTTTTGGCATAAATGGGATGATAATATGCTATTGTATATTAGTTTATATAAATAGATTTTCTAACATTGAATCATCTATACCTTCTATTTTATATTGTATTTTTTGTGGTCAAAGTATATGAACTAATATATCTACTTTAAAAAATATATTGGAAAAGGGCACCTGGGTTGCTCAGTCAGTTGAGTGTCTGGCTTCAGCTGAGGTTCTAGCCCCACAAAAGACTTGCTGCTGTTAGTGCAGAGCCCACTTTGGATCCTCTGTCTCTCCCTCTCTTTCTCTGCCCATCCCCCACTTTTGCACTCTTGCTTTTTCTCTCAAAAATATACCATATATATATGTAAAGTCCTTATGTGTGTGTGTGTGTGTGTGTGTGTATACGCATACATACACATATATATGGACTTCATGGCCTAACATCTGTTATAAAACTTATAAACAATCTACTTATAAATACTTATAAGTAATCCACAGGCCCTTTAAGAAGAATATGTATTCTGTGTTTTCAAAGAATAAAGTATGATCCATATCTAATAGATCAAACTTATCCATTATTCAGATCTTATCTATGATTTCTTTTGTACTTATTTTCCCATGACTTGACAGAAATAAAATTGAGTCTCCTATAATTTTTGTTTCTGCCCATTTACCCCTACATTTTTTAGATTTTGCTTTATGTATTTGTATACTATATTATTTGTTGCATTAAAAAAACATAATGAAGGACATTTTTTCACTATGGATTTTATCTTTTATGTTACAATATGTCCAGTTGGTCCAATTCAATTTTGGCTTGAATTCCACTTACCTAATATTAATGTGGGGACTGTGGCTATGTGTTTTGTTTTTGTTTTTACTTGTCATTTATCTATATATTTTTGCCTTTTACTTTCCACATTTGTACTTCCTTTTTAAAATAAATGTTGTATTAAGTATATTGTTGGATTTTAATGTTGACTTAATTTGAGTCACTTTTATCAATGATGAATTTATAGACATATTAGAAGTGATTGTTTTAATTGTGTTTATACTCTTTCAAATTGTACATTCACTTCTTCCTTAAAAATAATAAAATCCTTATTATATCACCATACATAGTGAGTCTCTAAAATATACTGATTTATAGCAACATGTTAAGTACCCATAGAATTCTTACTTATATGTTTTAATTGAAGTTTGACTGACATAAAGTGTTATATTAATTTCAGATGTACAAGTCAACATATCGATTTAAAAATTCTATATATTATTCAGTGCTCACCATGGCAGGTGTTGTCACCATTTGTTATCATACAGTGTTATTACAATATTACTGACTATATGTATTCCCTATGCTCTATTTTGTATCTCTTTATTTTATAGCTGGAAGTTTGTACCTTTAATATACTTTATCTATTTTGCCCTTCCCCCTCTGGCAGCTACCAGTTTGTTCTCTGTATTCAAGTCCATTTATTTTGTTTTTTCATTTGTTTCTTTTAGAGTCCACATGTATGTAAAATCATAGAGAGATATTTATCTTTAGCTGTCTGATTTACTTCACTTAGCACAATACCCTCTAGGTCCATCCATGTTATAGCAAATGGCAGAATCTCATTTTTCTTTATAGGTGAGTAGTATCTCATTGTCTGTCTATCTATCTGACATCTTCTTTGTCCATTCATATATTGATGGATATTTAGGTTGTTCCTTATCTTGGCTAGTGTAGATAATGCTGCAGTAACCATTGGAAGGTGTATATCTTTCCAAATTGGTGTTTTTGTTTTCTTTGGGTAAATACCCATAGTGGAATTAGTGGATTATATGATAATTTTTTAAAAATTTTTGAGGAATCCCCATACTATTTTCCACAGTTTACATTTCTACCAACAGTGCATGAGGGTTCCTTTTTTTTTTCCATATTCTCACCAACATCTATGATTTCTTATCATTTTGTTATTAACCATTCTGACTGGTTTGAGGTAATGTCTCTCTGTGGTTTTTCATTTGCATTTCCCTGATGATTAGTGATGTTGAGCATCTTTTCATGTGTCTATTGGCCATCTGTATATCTTCTTTAGAAAAATATCTATTTATATCCACTGTCAATTTTTTAGTTGGATTGGTTTTTGTTTGTTTGTTTTGTTTAGTTTGGTGTTGAGTTGTATAAGTTCTTTATATATTTT
Source organism: Crocuta crocuta (assembly GCF_008692635.1). Classification (NCBI taxonomy): domain Eukaryota; kingdom Metazoa; phylum Chordata; class Mammalia; order Carnivora; family Hyaenidae; genus Crocuta; species Crocuta crocuta. Next base: position 1,501,544 of record NW_027551557.1, read on the forward strand.
GGAAATTAACCCCTTATTGGATACATTCTTTTCAAATATCTTCTCCCATTCAGTAACTTGCTTATTGGTTTTATTGATTTTTTTTTGTTGTTGTTGTTGTACTAATGCTTTTTTTATTTTGGTGTAGTGTCAGTAGTTTATTTTTGCTTTTGTTTCCTTGACCTGAGGAGAAACTACTGTATTATATTCCCAAGGCCAGTGTCTAAGAGATTACATAGCCTGCTTTTTCTTTTAGGAGTTTTATGGTTTTATGTTTCATATTTAAGTCTTTAATACATTTTAAGTTTATTTTTGTGTATGGTGTATGAAAGTGGTCCAGTTTCTATTTTTTGCATGTATCTGTCCATTTATTAAAAAACTGTCTTTCCCCCATTATGTATTTATGTCTCATTTGTCCTAGATTAATTAACCATAGAAGTATGGATTTATTTCTGGGCTGTCTATCCTATTACATTGATCTGTGTCTGTTTTATTCTGGTACCATACTGTTCTGATCACCATAGCTTTTGTAATATATCTTGAAACCTGAGATTGTAATACCTTCAGATTTGTTCTTTTTTTTCAAGATTGCTTGACAATTTAGGGTCTTTTGTGGTTCTACACAAGTTTTAGGATCACTTGTTCTAATTCTGTGAAAAATGATATTGGTATTTTGATAGGGACTACATTGAATTTGTAGATTGCTTTGGGTAATATGAACATTAGAGTGATATTCTTCCAATCCATGAGCATGGAATATCTTTCCATTTCTTTGTATCCTCTTCAATTTCTTTTGTGTTTTAGTATAGGTTTTTCACCCACTTGATTGAATTTATTCCTAGATACTTTATTATTTTTGGTGCAGTTGTAAATGGGATTGTTTTCTTAACTTCATTTTTTGCTACTTGTTATTAGTGTACTAGAGTACAGATTTCTGAATATTAGTTTTATATCTTGCAGTTTTACTGAATTCATTTATCAGTTCTAATAGTTTTTCAGTGGAGTCCTTAGGGTTTTCTAAGTCATGTCATCTACAAATATATTATCATGTCATCTACAAATAGTGACAGTTTTCTTTCTTTCTTGACAATCTGCATGCCTTTTACTTATTTTTCTTGTCTGATTGCTGCCACTAAGATTTCTAGTACTATGTAAAATAAGTGTTAAGAGTGGAGATCCTTTTCTTGTTCTTTTTAAAATATTTTTTAATGTTTTACTTATTTCTGAGAGACAGCGTGAGTAGGGGAGGGTCAGATAGAGAGGGAGACACAGAATCCGAAACAGGCTCCAGAGTCTGAGCTGTCAGCAAAGAGCCCGAGCGGGGCTCCAACCCACGAACCGTGAGATCATGACCTGAGCCGAAGTCGGACGCTTAACTGACTGAGCCACCCAGGTGCCCCCTTTTCTTGTTCTTGATATTAGAGTACAAACAGCTATTTTCTCAAGTAAGAAAAAATTATAATTTAAAAACAATTTTGTGTCAACTTATTTTAAGTGCATCAAATATCTATGTGTTAGATTTGTTTTCTGTTCTCTACTTTTATAATCTTCTAAGAATTGCATTCATCCTTTTCTTTTCGTGTGTGTGTGTGTGTGTGTGTGTGTGTGTGTTTCTGAAATTTTATTGTTGAGGTATCACTTCTTACAGCTTATTTATGTAGTGTGTTTGGGCTTAAAATTTTTTTTTTTTTTATGACCACATCAAAAGAAGAAGTCATTGTTCACAAGTTGTTCTAACATTTCCAGAGTCATGATAGCAAAAGGTCATTAATTTAATACACATTCCATGAGTTAAGCTTCTACAGTCCAGAAGGACCCTGATCATCTTCATATCTCAAAAAATATCACACTGGTCCAATACATTAATGACACTGTGCTAACTCAGCCTAGTGAGCTGGAAGTTGTAAGTTATCTTGGATGCCTTAGTAAGTAAGTTACATGCATGCCCAAAAAATAGAAAATAAATCCTTGAAATCTCAGGAAGCTATGATCTGGGGGATTTTAAGCATCTTTCATAAAGTGAGAGATAAGTTACTACATTTACATTGCAAACCACCAAGAAAGAGGCCAAGAGCATAACTGTATACAGTGTATGTTAGCTGACTTGACAGTAAATTATATTTTTAAAAAAGTACACTAGGTTGCAATGATTTACTTTGGCTAAATCATGTCAAAGCCAATTTGATATCAAGTTTTCCTAATCTATTAAATGGAATTTTATTTAAAAGTATAAATAAATTAATAAATTAATTCTAAAAAGAGGCACAATGCTTAATGGAGCTTTTGTATAGAGAGGCAATATGCCTAAATCATTGGACCCATTTTCTAGGCTATCTTTAGGGCTGTCCTTTTGAGTGGGTCTGGAATAAAAAGAATTCTTCAGCAGGTCAGATTGTGGCTGTCATCTGAGTTGCCATGCTACTTGGGTCTTAAGACCCACTAGACCCCAATAAAGCTGGCATGTTTGAGGCCAGAAGAGATTTTGTGAACTCTATAGCAAGTCCCAACAGAATAATCACACAGTAAATTGCTAAAATTTTAGAGTAAGGCCATTTTGTCTTCAGGCACAGATATTCTCTATTTGAAAAGCAACTTCTGGATTGCTACTGGGCCCTGATAGACTAAATACTTGATTATAAAACATCAAGTGACTATACAGTCTGAATTACCTGTAATACACTGAGCATTATCTGATCCACTGAACCACAAAATTGGATGTACACAGCTGCATTCCATCATAAAAGAGGAGTCATATTTATGAGACCATGACTGAGCAGGCTTGGAAGGCACAAATAAAATGGCATGAGTAGATAATTCCATTTTACCTCTCCTTTTGCTGTGCTGCCTCTCCCTCATTATACAAATATGAACTCAAGCTCATAATGACCAGGTGACAGATGAGTAAAAATGCTCAAGCTTCATTTTTTGATAGGTTTGCATGGCATGCTGGCACCAACCAGAAGTAGAGAGTTTTTGCTTTCAACTCTACTCAATGGCCCTCATACATAGTAGTGACTGCCATATAGTGCCTACTTTTTATAGTCTGGATGGAAAGATCTAAGAATCAAGTATTTGAAATGGAAGTGACTTCCCTATTATACATAAGACCCACATAAGAATTTTTGCTTCCTTGCCCCATCTCCTTTGGATTGGGAGCTTTGGAGGTCCTGCTCATCATGGAAAAGCTTCCTGCAGGCATCTGGCCATAGTTCAGATGAATGGACATTATCTTCTTCATACCTGCATTTTGGACTTCATGTGTCATTGAGCCAACAAGCAGAAAAGGGAAATATTATTCTGGTTAGAGTAGTTGAATTTTATTACAAGGTAGGCTTAAGGTTGATATTACACAACAGTGGCAAGAAGGACTATGTTTGGAACCCAGATGATTTTCTGGTAGCACCTTTTAGTACTTTAAAAAAAATTTTTTTTAATGTTATTTTTTGAGAGAGAGAGACAGACAGAATGTGAGTGGGGGAGGGGCAGAAAGAAGGATACACAGAATCAGAAGCAGCTCCAGGCTCTGAGCTGTCAGCACAGAGCCCGACGCAGGGCTTGAACCCACAAGCTGTGAGATCATGACCTGAGCCGAAGTCATATGTTTAACTGACTGAGGCACCCCCTTTTAGAACTTTCTTTACAAATACACCTAACAGTGAAAAATTATGTAACCCAGGATTCAGATCCCACAGGAATCAAGGATTAGGTCAACAATCTACTAAAATATCCCACCCAGCCAAGGTACTAGTGTAGGACAAGCAAAACAAATGTGAGTTGAAGAACAGTTCATTAGTACTTTAAGTCACATGCATGGCTACCTATAAACCAGCTACCTATAGGGACTGCAATAGTGTTTTTCCTGCCAGACATCTAGCTAATACTGCATCATATTTGACATGGACATCTTCTTTGGGCCTTTAATTTTCAGAAACAGCATAGCTAGACCTCCTGGAGTACCCACATACTTTATCTAGGCACGGTTTTTGATCTCCCTTCAGTCCTGAGTTTACCATCTGGATATTGATGGTTGTGTTAACTGAGCTTTCCAGTTGTCTCTGGATCAGGGATCCTAACTGGAGTTATGAGTAGCTGTGGTTTACAGATTGAATGAAAACTTTTTTGATACATGTTTAAATGTTCTTATAATGGAGCTCATTTCATACACTTTGTAGTTCATTTTGTACGTTGCCTTGGTTGTGGTCAACCATTAGTATTATTCTAAAATGCAAGAATTCTACCTAGATTTGCTTCTGGCAGTGAAAATTAGCACAGGGCTCTCATAATGGTGCTTAATTATCCTTTCCCAGAAGTCAAACTCATTGTCAGACTGTCTAGAGAGGAGAAGAAATGGGTGAATCTTTTGTGAAATAGAAGAGTTTTAATTACTGTGTTATTTGTGGGTATTAACAGTCAAATTTGTATGAGAGATTCCCTTAATGGAGTTCACATTTATTTTGTATTTGGTACTTCTTTTTTTAACTTCTTTTTATTGGGTAAAATTGGATTTTTTGCACCTTCTCAGACATAGAAACACAATACACATTGTCCAGATAAGAAACCAAAAACTGAGTAAAGATGCAGTTGAAAATTGAATAGGGAAATAAGTAGAATAAAAAGTATCAAAATGTGTCTTTCCTAAAATACCCTATGTCATATGGCTCTTTTCTAATTATTAAAATTATTCCTTAGCAATCAAAATATTTCTAGTTGATTTCTTAAAGGGAATTTAGCCATGATATTGAAATTATTGTTCATTGTGCAGTTCACCATTGGGCAACGTTATACATATTAACTCATTATTTCACAACTCAACCATTAAGTATCAGATAATATTTTATGCATACCTTATAGATGAGAGAAGTAAGGGTATAAAGAGCTTGAGAAACTTAAGAGTATGACTCAGTATGTCAACTTAGATATACTTGATTTCAAAAAACAAATTCTTTCTCATTGTACAAATTTGTATTCCCATTTACCAAAGTGGTTCATTCCTTCACTCTTGAAATTCTCTCCATTTCCTGACTTGTATGTCACCAAACTCTTCTGGCTTTTTCAAAAATCTGTTTCATTTCTCTGTCCTTCCTCACAGTTTCATCTTCTTTTCCTCTCCCTTACTCTTATTGTGTAAACCCTTCTGGACCATCTCATCTCAATTATTATATTTTATTTATAGTGTCAGCACACAGATATTGGTCAAGGATTATTATCCCTATTTTCCTTTTGTCTGATTTCCCTTCTAATACCAGAAACATTGCATACATAAGAAAGCTTCCACTAAGTGATGATGCAACAAGAGGAAAACGTCAAATTCTTGCTTTGAATTGTAGAATGATCTGGAAAATAGGATATAGTTTTAAAAATATAGGCTATTGATTAGCAAAAGCCAGATATTTTGTACCTTCATAACAAGACTTTAGGGCAAATTAGCACAGAGATTATGCCCTAAACAATATTGCATGAGACAATTGATAAGAAGCTTGTGCTCCCCTGACTAATAAATAGAGGTTCATTTGGTTGGAGTGAGATGGAATTTCAAAAAGAAGAGAACTTAAACATGAGTGAGTTCTTAAGGTGGAATTAGAGAATCTGTATCCTGACTGACTCCTGGATCATGGACTAATGAACAGAAAAAATATAGACAGAAATGGAGACATTCCAATGGCAGAAGAGACTTATTCTCAAGTCAAGCATATGCTTGTAATCCTGAGATTATAGCAATAGAAAGTACCATACAAATATCTTCTGTGCCAGAATGTTCCAGAGAGTAGAGATGGAAGCCAGACAGGAATAGCTCGTATGTAATGAAGTTGTTCTCACTCTCACATTCTGGTCTCCTGATGCCTCAGAGAGGTGTGGGAAAAGATGTAAATGTTTCCCATGCCAGAAGATATATGACAGAAGACCTAAAGTATCCTTATGTTGTGGAAAAAGAGAAGGTAGAGAGAGATTTTCATGATTTCTTGAAGCTGAGAACATCTTGGCAAAAAGCATCATGAATAGGTGGTGACCAAAGATGGGTGTGATAAACTACATTATAGAAAATGGCAATAGAGGAGAGAGGGCTTTAACTACCAAAATAAATACTCTACATTGACACAATACAAGCCATCCAGTAAATAAGATCTTGCATCAGGGGGAAGGCAGAGGGGAATAACACTAAATCAACAAGGTTTCCTTCCAAAGAGACACCTAGCTACTTGCAGGTTGGTTAGGTGGCACTGTTGATCTTGGCTGTGTTGGTTCATATGCTTGGGTGTTGGCTAGCTATTGACTGATCTAGTATGGACTTGGCTGGAGTGTAAGTAATGGATGATACATTGCTGCTCCATATCTCTCATGCTATAGTAGGCTAGCTCAGATGTGTTCTCGTGACAGTTGTATAAAAGCAAGAAAAGAAGCAGAAACACACATGCTATTTTGCAATTCTGTGCAAACATCACATCTGCTAACATCCTATTGGACAAAACAAATCACATGGCTGCATTCAGAATCAGGGGTAGGAGAAATAGACTCCTTTTCAGGGAGAAGAACTGAGTAGTAATGTGACTCCTGGGCAAGTCGGGGGGGAAGAGACTACAAAGAGTGATGAGAAACTGAAACCATTAAGTACTCATTCTACCACAGGAGGGAAAGGGAAGGATGGGTGGGCGGAACTGAAAGACCTGCCAGGAGTGGTCGTACGTAAGGATTTAATTAAAGAACAAACAGTAATAAAGAACAGTGAACATTTTCAGATGCAGAGATCAAAAATTTTTAATTTCCATCTCCCATTAGAAACCTAGATCTAGAGGAAATCCTCAGAACCATTCAGTTCTCTCCTAATTAAATACCCATTAGGAGAAAATTCATATCCTCTGCCTCCCTCAGAGTTTTCATTGTCAATTTTTTCCTATATTAAACTGTCATTGTTTGTTTCCTTTATGCACATTCTTTTTCTCTGCTAAGCTGGATAAAGGTAGGTTTGTAATCCTCTATTGACACAAAAAAACATTTTCCTTCTCGATTGGCTACACCAATTTCTTAGCTAGTCTATTTCCCAGAAATATCTGTCTGAAAAACTTTGATCATTTATATAAGCTTGCCTAATTCATAAAAAATTCCCTCAAATCCTTTCTAGTTGCAAGAAGAAAAATTAGTCTTAATATACCAATAAGAATCTGATCACTGTGGTGAGAAGTTAAAAGGTTACTTCCAGTCTTTCTTGGCGTATTCACGTAACCTAGAATCAAATTAACATATTAGTGGTCTCATTACCAGGCTGTTTAGTAAACCTTGGGTCGAATCTGGCTCCTGGATCCTTTCCTGTTGTCTATATGCCCAGGCAGGCACTCCTCATCTTGACTGATAGAATTTCTCCTGAAACTGAGTGAAACATTGACCCAACCTTCCATTTTAAGATTCTAGTTCACTATAGACAACTGTGAACTAGGTGCTGAATTACTTGTTCTGTAACCTAAATCCTGAAGAAAAATAAAGGCTGATGTTAACTTTGATGGAGATATGTCTTTCTTTGGAAGAGCCACTTCCAGCCAATTTTAAAAGCACTACTTTCCCCATTTTCTGGAGCATAGTAACTTTGCTATAGTTTTGTCTTTCTTCAATTATAAATCTCTCAATTCCAACTGAAAAATTAGTGTCCTAACCATGTCTTTTGGCTAGGGAAGGTATATTCTTTTTGAATTGTCTTTATCTGATATTGGTATTAGAGTAATGCTGGCTTCATAAAATGAGCTGAGGAGTATTCCTTCATCTTCTATTTCTAGATGGCTATCTAGAATTGGTATTATTTATACAATTTTTATAGAATTCACCAGGAACACCACTTGGGCCTAGAGAGTTTCTTATTAGGGCTATAAACTATGCATTAAATAAATTTTTTAATAGTTGTAAAACTAGTCATGTTACCTATTTCATCTTACATGAGTTTTGAACATTTGTGGTTTTTGAGGAATAGGTCCCCTATTTTATATAGTTTTTCACATTTATGTGTATAGGATTGCTCATAGTATTTTATCTTTTCAAGTCTATGGGTATATGTATCTATATCATATCTTTTATTTCATTACTAATTCATTGGTAATTCATGACCTCTGTGCGTCTGACTCTCTTATCATTCTTGCCAGAAGTCCATCCATTTTATTTATTTTTTAAAAGGCTAGCTTTTGATTTCTTTGATTTTTTGTATTTTTTCCCATTTGTTTTATAATTTCCATAATTTTTGTACATTTTAATTATTCTTCCTTTTTTTGAGTTTATTTTGCTCTCATATGGTTAAATGTGGGAAGACCGGAATTAAAAAATGGCAAATTAATCTTCCAGATTGGTGGTACTTTAAATTATGATCTTCTTGCTAATATGCCTGCTTATTATTTATGTATTGGAGTCCTCAAATATCTGACCTATATATTCTTCCTAGGGTTTTGGTTTTATTCAATGAAAGAGAATAGCACTTTTATCGGCTATTCAGACACCATGAGGTGGTATTTCTGTTTGCGATGTAATTTTCAAAACATCAACCAAAGTAAGTTAATTCGCTAAGCACCTGAACTCACATGGTAAGTCATTCCTAGGAATATAGTATATATTAAAACTACTTTTGTTATATGATTTACAAAGTTCAGTTTTTTACTCAGATTATTACTTGTCTGTTTAAATATTATACAGGATAACAAAAATATAAGAAAATATAACTATTTTCCATTGTACAATATTATCTTGGACAATCATTTTGACAACTGAAAATGGCCTAACAGATTAATAGCATGCCCCCTGGGCCCACTAAAGTGCACTTCCCTACATCCGTGCTGCTAAATAGAACTTTCTACAAAGATGCAGTGATATCTGCACTATTCAGTATGGGAGCCACTAGCCCCATGTTGCTAATGATTACCTAAAACCTGGTTGGTGTATCTGAGGAAATAAGATTTTTAATTTAATTTAATTTTTATTGAATTGTATTTAATTTTAATTTATTTCTAATTCATTTGAATTTAAGTTGAAATAGCTAGTGACCACTGTCATTCAGAGCATAATTCTTAGAGGTCTGAGATAACATCCTTGTAAGTCTCAGAAGGAAAACACAGGGGAGTGACAATGGTAGAAAAAGCATGAACTTTGGGTCAGGAAGCTCTAAACTAGATCTCAGCACAGTCAATTCTAAGCTAATGATGGTAATTAGTGGTGGTAATACCAAACTATTTTACAAAGATGATCCATGACAAAAGGCCTGCTCACTTCTATATTTTTGTAATATATTAGTTGACCTTAAACGGGGATTTTTAACCTTGTCTTTGTTAAATAGTATCTTACTTAGCTAGGTACACCACTTGTATATGTTAATATTATGTCGAGTCTTGAATATGTTGTCTAAACAAATAGCTAATCTTCCAGTTTTGTGCCATGCAAGAACTTAATAATTATTGTCACTTAATAAGTGATAATAATTAATCACTTAATGCCTTTATTTAAGATATTTAGAAACTTATTGTAAGGGAAAGAGACAGGAATATATCCCTTTATAATAGTATGAGGAGCCTTTTTCAAGTGAGCCCTCTCCTATTGGACAGACCCAATCATCCACTTTTCTTCTTGTCTTCAAAGGTATCAAGGAATTCTTGGTTAAATACTTTATTGAAATAAAAGTTCTGTCTGTTTCCTATCTNATATACATATAAACTGGCTAATATTATGCTTAGAAAAAGATATGAAATTAACTTGGTAGGATTTATTACAGAGAAGTAGTATCATCTCAATTTACAAATTAGGAAAGTGAGACACAATGACAATAATAAGCTTATTCAAATTCAAATAGCTAAGAAGTAGTGAACCAGAAAGTAGAAATCAGGAATTCTGACTCCAAAACCTGTGACATTTCCATGAAACCACTGTAATAAGCAGCCTTAAAGATGGCTTTCAGTGATCCCCTTCTTAAGGTATTCACAACCTTATAGAATCTCCTTCCCTTGAGTAACTTGCTTCTAAATAGAATACAATGACACCACACTAGCAGCTGGTATACAAGATGTACGAGATGCTTAGTCCAATTTGACACTTTAAGAAACTGATGTTCACAGGTCTTATATATGATTTCTGAAATTTCATTCAACTTGTGTAACTGATTTGGGATCAAATCTAGGTTTTATATTTTCAGAACCTATGTTCTCTTCTCATGTACCAACTCTACCATGCTGGTTATTAGGAGATCACAGTTACTTTCTTGTGTTAAAATTTTAGAGGTTCTTATTTATTATGCATATTCTGATCTTTGGTACACATGTATATACATTAGTCCCTTGTGTCTGGGTTTTCTCTGTAGTACTTCTTAATGTGGATTACTGAATACCTCCTTTCTATGTTCCCTTTCATAGAGTGTTTTATAGTTTTATCTGTATTGAACAAAGTGTTAGATACATGTGCATGTCCATAATGACATATAGTTCTTCATGCATCTGCTTCACAGTAGGATGCTGTAGCAACATCAGTGGAAAGAATATTTGGAGGATGGAGTGGACCCTGGAGGATATTTTCACCAAGACGCTTTTGATAAAAGACGCTTTTTAGGAGAGGCTCTGGAAGGTCAGTTTTTATCATAGGACAAACACTATGCTAAGAAACTAAAGCTTAATCACTGGTTATTTGGGTCACTAAGAAGAGAAACCCATTAGAGTACCATTGGATTGCCAATTAGAAAGGTTAGGGCAGCTTCCTTTCTGAATTAGGGCTCAAGTCAGTAGGAAGGACAAGGCAAAAGCAAAGTGAGGGTGGATGCTCCAGGTCTGGAGTTGAGCTGCTTTCATATTTGAGATGGTGTGTTCCTGAAAACTAGAAGCAGGCAGTGAACTTACCTGAACCAGGTCAGATACAATCAATTCAGCATGTATTTAGAAACTATTCTAGGTGGGGGCGCCTGGGTGACTGAGTTGGTTGAGCGTCCTGCTTCAGCTCAGGTCATGATCTCATGGTTCATGGGTTCGAGCCCCACGTCGGGCTCTGTGCTGACAACTAGCTCAGAGCCTGGAGCCTGTTTCAGGTTCTGTGTGTCCCTCTCTCTCTGATCCTCCCCTGCCCATGCTGTCTCTCTCTCTCTCAGAATAAAAAAAAAAAAAAAAAAAGACACTATTCTAGGTACACATTTGGGAATATCTACTTATGTTTTTCGGCACCCTTCCACCTCCCTTTAACTTATTAGTCCTCAAGGCTATAGAACATTGAAATTTGGCTTTCAACTGATGTGGTTAAAGAGGAAAAACAGCAGCCTTAATTTTATTAGAAATCTAGGCAGAACCTAGTTTTAACTAGTCTCCTCTTCTTCAACTTTTGTAGGCCAGATGTTTCTTTAGTAACCCTCATGAAACTGTGCATCACACACAGATCTTATAGTCTACAGAAAATTTCTTTTGTTCTTTTCATTTTGGCGAGAGATAGCAATCTGTGAGCAACCTCAATACATAAGAATGAGAAACTACTTCTGTTTTGATGTTTTTTTCCCTTAAATGATCTAAGCAAATAGGGCTATGGCAAAGAGCTCATCCTACCAAGGCCAACTTGGTAGTAGGCCACCTCGATGCTATCAATTTTGCATTCCCAGCTGGTGTCCCTGTGTAGTTTTAATAGGACATCCTGCGCGTGGCCCTTACAAACTCCCCACTGCTTGCTGAGATGGATTAAAAGATGCAAACTCACTGAAATACGCCAAGGAATATAATGGTCTCTACAGAAGATCTGGCTGTGTCAACCAACAAAAAGTTCCAGCTGTGGCAGCCGTGTGGAACAAAGGGAACTCTTGGCTTAATGTGGAGTACATGCTTCTGACGTTCCAGTTCAGGCAAGAAATAAATAAAGCTATTACAAAGCCCTTGACCAGATGTGTCTAACATAGTCTAAAATGTGTTTGCACAGAAACTTCCCTATCAACGTGGCTCATTCTTATAGCAATGGACATCTGTTTCTGAAGGCTAATGGGGGGTGCAGTCCATAATCACAGTAAAGACCTGATCTGGCTGGCCTCTGAACTGCCTTTTCCCCGGCCGCTGTTGTTCACATTAATCTGCATAGTCTCAGTCATGTGTGGGTCAATGATTTATTTAACACAGAATCTAAATGCTTCTGTGTCATGGAATCAAACTCTGTCCAATAGTCAAAGACTTGAAATTTTTCATTTGTTTTCCAGGAGCAATTGTGCACATTCCCCATAGATAACTTGACACTGTTATGCCCTGTCACAGTTTACATCTGTCTTTGACTTATATTGTTCCTAAGGTTAGCTATTGATCATTGTTCTCACATGAATCCTTCATTACTCTAATTGGAACCATTTATAAACACATTCCTTGGATAGATGACAAAAGGATCCATGATGGACAGCTTCTTATTCAAAACAGCTGCCCAATATGTAAATCAAAAGCTGTTAAAGATTGTATTGAGCTGAGAACAATTATACAAGGTTCTAGCCTGTTGTGAATTAAAATGACTGCATTAGAGCTTAAGGGATTTGTAAAGGGAGTCTTTCTTTTCAAGAATGCCAGTTCAAATTCAGCTCAGGTCATTGACAAGTAATATTATGTGAAAATAATGTAAAACAAATCTATGCTTTCAACTTTATTGTTAATAGACAGATAATATCTTTCAAAAGCACTATTTACTATAGTCAATCTTTTGGTTACTCTTTATGAAAACCCAAAGACTGAAAGGTCTTAAATAAATTAAGGAACTACTTAGACTTGGTTTGAAATGTCAGAATTTACAGTGTAGTAACTTTTCATCATTTTAGGCACATTATCAGATTTTCTTTAACTTAATCTAGTTCTACTTATATGCATGTGTGTGTGCCCAGAGTTTCTTCTTCCCATTTTTATCCGATGGTAAAAGTCAAAACTGAGTAATTATTTAGAGGACTATGGAAACAATGATAACCAATACTTATTGACTCTTTGCTACATGCCAATTACTGTTCTAAGTACTCCAGGAAGTATTAGCTCATTTATTCTTCACAATAACCCCAAGAGGTAAGAATTATTGTTATGCTCATCTCATAGATGGGAAAATGAAGCCAGTGAGATTAAATACATTCACCCATTAAATGTAAATGTTACATAGCCCATATTCAAACTCAGAATGTCCAACTCAAAGTCCATACTCCTTTTGCTATAATTTCTCCAAGGAAGGCACATTGAATGCCAGTACTTAGTCATGTAAATTAAGGTTGGTTACCAATCTATAATTTTAAAGTTAGATACATAGGTAAATGATAGATACAGAAAGGCAGATGAGAGGCACTAATATTTATTGAATGCCTTCATTATCTCCAATATATACATTTTATCACTTAATGTCCCACTATTTAAAAAAGTAAATTTTAGGGGCACCTGGGTGGCTCAGTCGGTTAAGTGTCTGACGTCAGCTTAGGTCATGATCTCATGGTTCGTGTGTTCGAGCCCTGTATCTGGCTCTGTGCTGATGGCTAGTTCAGAGCTGGAGCCTGCTTTGGATTCTGTGTCTCCCTCTCTCTCTGACCCTCCCCTGCTCACGCTGTCTCTCTCTCAGAAATAAATAAAACATTAAAAAAAACTTTAATTTTTTAAAATATTTTTAAGTTTATTTATTTTTGAGAGAGACAAAGACAGAGTGAGATGGGGAAGGGCAGAGAGTGCAAGGGAGACAGAATCCCAAGCAGGCTCTGCACTGACAAAGTGCAGAGGCCCATATGTGGCTCGAACCCATGAAACTGTGAGATCATGGCCTGGGGCAAAACTAAGGATCAGAAGCTTAAATGGCTGAGTTTCCCAAAGGCCCCTAATGTCCCATTTTTTTTTTTAAACTTTAACAAAACTTTTATTAACTTTGTGACCTTGAACAAGACAATTTAACTTTTCTTTTTTTTTTAATAGTTTATTGTCAAATTAGTTTCCACATAACACTCAGTGTCCCATTTTTTAAAGGTAAATGATATTAACCTCATTTAAGATGGATTTATTAGACCCATTTGTTTTAACATGAAGACATTGACATACAGCATCTAAGAGCTGAATTTCTAATTCCTCTCACCTATTCTAAACCACACTGCAGAGCTGTACCAGGTTCACTGGGCTGTTGGGGGCAATTGATGTCTTTGTGTGACTCTCATTTCAAATACAATTTAGTCATATTCAGTCAGCATCCTGTATAATGCAAAAAGTCAATAAACATTTAAATTTGACTTCAAAATGTTTTTATCATTATATATTTTTACATATATGTGGTGTAGCAGAGGAAGAACAAAGAGGGTCTTGTCCAGAGTTCAGTTCCAGTAATAAGGCTGAAGTTAGCATCAGAATTATACTGGTTTTGTCAGGGTCTAACCTTCGTTGCCAAAACAGGGAGTGGGGTAAAGGAAAAGAAAACAACAAAAACAAAACCAAAACAAAACAAAGCAAAAAGCAAAAACAAAAATACAAAAAAAAACGCTTGGAATTAGAATGAGAGAAACATTTTGAGATGATTTTTTAAGTGAATGCATTTGATTTGATTTACCTGATTATATAATGCTACCATTTCAGTAATTACCTGTGTAGCCTATTTAAGCACATAAAAATCTATGTGCTGAATATTTTAAAAATATTTGTAATAAATATGATATGTATGTGATAAATGTTTTATAAAAATATTTATGATAAAAATTCCAACTGACAGAATACTTCGAGGATTCAAGGAAAAGTAGAAATAGCCAACTAAATAGGAGAGATATTTGATCTCTGTTCTTCCTTGTATTTTCCACTGAATTTCTTTTTTCTTCTCAGTTCACATGCCTCTGATCCTAATTAAGTAGTATAACAAACATGCTCTCTTGACATCAAGAATTTGTTCTCTCAATAGCCAAAACATGGAAAGAGTCTAAGTGTTCATCAATGGACAAATGGGTCAAGAAGATGTGGTTTATCTATACAATGGAATACTACATGGTAATGAGAGAGAATGAAATCTGGCCATGTGTAGCAACATGGATGGAACTTAAGGGTGTTATGCTAAGTGAAATAAGTCAGGCAGAGAAGGACAGCTACCATATATTTGCACCTATAGGAGGATTAGGAGGAACTTAACAGAGGACCATGGGGGAGTAGAAGGGGGGAAATAGTGGGGGAGAGGGAGGGAGGCAAACCATGAGAGACTCTTGAATGCTGAGAACAAATTGAGGACTGATGGGTGTGGGGGGGAGGGGAAGGGGATGATGGGCATGGAGGAGGGCACTTGTGGGGATGAGCACTGGGTGTTATGTGGAATCCAACTTGACTATAAACTATGAAAGAAAGAAATTGTTCTCTCAGCCTTCTTCATAAATGACTATAATTCTGTTTCTCTCTCTTTCTAAAGACGAATTCTTAAGATTTAACTGGACTCACTCATTCATTCATTATTTTGGCAATGCCTACTACATTCTAAGCACTGGGGTTGCTAACAAGAGAAGCCAGGATACCTACCCTCAAAGAAATCAATGGAGGAGGAGGTCAGGGAGATTATGTGAACACAGCAACATAAAAAAAGGCTATAGAAATTTTTTATCATTGTTACAGAAGTTTAGAGAAGAGAAAGAGCACTTATCTGGGATTGTCAAGAAAGCTTCAGGTAAGAGGTGGTGCTTAAGTATTAGTTAAAGAATTTACCAAGCATGTGAGAGAGGGGAGGCTATTCCAGATGGTGGTATCACAAATGCAGATGTCTTTTCAGGGTCAATCATCTTCTGCAAAATAATAATTCAATGTGCCAAAAGTATTGATATAGCATAATATTTTAACTATAAAATACTTATAATCAACTCTTAATCTCCAGTTTAAGGAGAGGTGGGATAACAAATAGATTAAGCCTACTTTGATCAGTACAGCATAACTTCTTTCTCTCACCCTTTAAATGGTTATTAACTGAAATTTTCAGTTTTTCAATTAGTTACATGTATCTTAAGATACTATTTCAATCACTATGTCAGTCTGTTAGTTAAAAATGTGATTAGATAACTTCTGTGTATGTGTTATCTTATTTTGCCTCCTCTAATATATTAGAAGCACCCTGTAGGAGAGACCATGCCTGAGGTCTCCTTCTCTGCCGCATGGGGTCTTAGTTAGCCTGTTTCAATCAAATATTTTCATTTAACTTGGTAAGTAAAACTAAAGAAAGGAAAAAAGTAAATTAAGTGAATTGATATCTCCTGAGTTCTTACTGCATACCAGGGGAAATGGCAGGCACAGTCAGCTACCTCTGGATGAATGAAACAACATAAAATACAGGCTTTGGAAACATACAGATTGGAGTTGTCATGTTTTGAAGGTCTCTTTACCTCTCTGTGTCTCTCTTTTTAAATGTGTAAAATAGGATATGAATAGTGACTGATTTACAGGATTGTGGTAAGGCCTAAGTGAAGTATCATATGCTAAGTACCTACATGTACTTGTAGAAGAAGTGTCTAAAAGTAAAATGGTATTGGTTTATGACTAGGTGTATCAGTGTACTGGTTTAATAATGCTGCATAACAAATCTCACAACATTCAGTGGCTTATAGCAATAAATGCTAATATTCTATTCTCATCTTTTTAGACCAACATGAAATCTGTCAATGTGCACTGTGTTTGACTGGGCTTGTATCAGAACTGCAGGCTAAGTACATGTCCACTCCAGCTGTTTCTCATCTTCCTTGCCCAAATCAGTGGTTACTGAGATATGTTCTTCTTATTGCAGAAAACAGTAGAGCTAGAGTGCAAGCCCAGGTTCACAAGGACATTTCCAACCCCTGCTTAAGGATCACCTGCTAACATCCCATTGACCAAAGCAAGTTACATGGCTTAAGTTGAGAGTCAAAAACCTGAACATGGGGGAAGAGAGAAAATATTTGCTAAAAACTGATTCAATCTGCTATAAGAGTTATTTTGGCTCTGTTTTTAAAATTCAGTTATCAAAATATAATCTGAGTTATCTCTATTTGAAAATCTATAATTTAAATTTTTTTTAAAAGCTATAGGTTAATTTTAAAGTTGATTAAGGAAAAATGGTGGGCTCAAATAAGCTATAACTGATTAACTATGAAGCCCCCAAAGATGAACAACAATGTAAAAAAATTGGCAAATGCCAGTTATGAATAATATGTTTAATAAACAACTCACCATTCCAAAAATTTCTGTTTTGGAATTGAGAGAAACATTGAGAAACATTGTTACTATGTATCCTAGAGAATCGTAGGAAAAGAAGACAGAGACACAGTTTTCTATGTCATTATGGCCCTTGGAAGGCAGTTGTTTTTCTGTTTCTATAATATTCATATGTGATTGGCCCTTTTCATACCCATTGGCTTTACCTAGTAGTTTAATCATTCTTTTCAAAAATTGTTTTTCAGTGCCTACTCTATGCCAGGCTCTGTGCTAGTTCTTGGAAAAATAACCATTGACTCTGAACAGCTTTCCATATTGGAAACTTTCATTACATGACTGTAACAAATAATTGATTTTTTTTTAATTCCACAAAGCCATGAAGAACAAAAAACAATTTGGAAAAAGTTACATGCAACCCAAACATTCTGTATATATGTGTAACATATTCACGGGAGAATATGAGATGAGGCAAACTGAGGGGTCCTAGATGGACACTGGTTGCTTCTACTGTGTTGTGTAAAGAGCGGGCATTTCTAATAGCATGGGTACACTGTTACTTTTCTCACTTGGGTTTTTAATCAGACATTTCACTGATTTAGTGAATTATATATTTTTCTTCATTTGAAAAATGTGAATTAACAGGTATTATTGATTTGGAGGTTTTTTGCTAAGTGTTTCCACACACTTCAAATGAGTCTAGAATCACTACACTTAGAAACGCTACAAACAGAAGGTGCTTAGAGCATACCTCTACCTCTTCTTTCCAAGTCCATGGGTGTGTGTGTGTGAAGGCGGTAAGGGGCATTCCTCTCTAAGATAAAGGACATTCTAAAGATGTTCTATGAGAGACTCTACTCATCTGGGCAAAAACACAGAAATCAAGTGATTGCTCTACCAAATTGATATATAGTGATCTTGAGGCCCACATGGAAATTTTGAATAGGGTACTATGCTTTTTGCTAGTTCCTTTTTTTTCTTTTAAATTGCTTTAAACGCATTTTAGTTGTTCAGTGACAATTAGGGAGGGCATGAAAGTTTGCACCTTAGCTCTAAGCCCTGTGTAGGTTTCTGTCTTATCGTCAACCACAGAGCTCCTTGAAGAGAGAAAAGAAGAGGGTTGGTACAGAGTATCTTCTAGAACTGTGATTAATGGTGTACCTTCATCTATCATCTTACCACCTTAAACCCACAACCTGACTTTAAGTGCACCCTACAAGCACACACCCCATGCTGCATTTCTGCAAGTTTCACCAAAAAAGACTACATTTCTCTTCTAATTACCATCACAACAGCTCCCATTATGGTTTGACCCTAGTAATTTAGTTATATTTATGCTGCTACAATGCACCAAATAGATAATAATAAATACTGATGCAGCCTAGGGTTGAAGCAAACTATAATTATACAGGCTTAATGAAGTTACCAGAAAAGGCAGTATGTAAAAAACATACTCAGATTAAGCAAAGAAAAAAAATGCTGAATGTTTCACATTCCTAAAGCTCTGCCTTATACTTGGAAATTCCTGGACACCTGGACATGTGCTCTTCACTTCTCTTCCTTGATTTCTGCTCTGTGATTTCCGGACTTACACCATCACATTCTGAGCTTTCATCTTTTATTTTGCAACATCTAAACGTATTTGACAAATCAAGACAAACAGTTGCATGACTTATAGAGTAAATCAAATGAGACACTTATTTGGCAATACCATTTTGTCCTAAGTGTGCTAAATTAAAATTTAAAATCAGGAGTGCGGTCAAGATATTGGCAGCCAGACCCATCAAATGAGGCAGAGCTCATGGCTGGAGTGTCTGAGAGTAGCAGCTAACAAAGTTACTGCACTTGTAAATTAAAGTCATAGCCATTTAGCATCTCAGGATCAATGAACTTGAGCCAGAAATTGCTTTTGTGAAAGTTGATGTTTAACAAGTAGTGTATGGTAGGAAGAGGCAAAGGGAATGATGGTACAGTTATCATGTATTAAACACTAAAGGGGCACTGCTGGAAAGATTTAGAATACATTTGGGAATCAGTGAGACAGGACTAAAAGATTCTTAAATTCCTTACTATTTAGACAGCATTTTCAGTTCATTGAATAATGAGCTATGCTACAGAAAAACAGACATACATCTGTCTCAATATTTTATATTTTTATAATTATCATGGCACTTTTCCTGTTTTTCATTTGTCCCTGAGGGAAATGGGGAAGCCAGAAGAAATGTGGTTTCCACAGATTGGCTATGACTTTGAGAAGGTTCCTTTGAGAAGGAGATCCTGTGGGCTTCATATTATTCACCTCATGCTTATCCATCCTAATCTTTTATAAACCTGAAGAATAGTCATTCTGTGTCTCATAAACTACTTCCACAGTTACCAGTTTCTAAGAAGGATGAGTCCTTATACAAAGTCAAGTCCTCATAATAAAAATTCTCCTAATGGCATAGGGGTCATGTTAAATTATCTGTGGATACTCAGGTTCAACTGGCTTAAATTCCAAAGATCCTTCTAAAGAGATTTCTCTCATTCTCCTCATTGTTGAATAGTTCTCAACTATTTCATGCCCCAGTAGGCCCACATTCCTATTTTAAGTGCATATCTGGGTAGCAGATTAAGAGAAAAAGGATAGAGGCAATGTTTAAACTTGCCAAAAGGATTTTTTTTAATTTGACTTCTCCCTCTCCCATGTCTCCTCATCAATGCATAACTAGAAATAACTCTTGACCAAACTGCATTTTTATGCTCCCTGATGTATTTCATATCCACATCACTCACTCTCTGTTATCTCTCTTACTTTGATCCATCAACTGCCTTTTCTCTGTACCAGGTGAGCTGGCTTTCTAGCTATAGAGGGTCCAGCTGTTCATCTGGGAGTCATTTGAGTCCCTAGTATTAAGAGGTGGAGCTGCTGTGTTTAACTTCACCTGATATACTTTCTTCTGTTTTTGTAATTGAATTTCCTGATGAGAATGAAGCTTCACTAGGGGCAGATGTTCTTAAAATTAAACAAGAAAAAAGATTAAGGACCAGAGGAAGCATATAAACATGAAGGCGATTTGCATTGTTAAAAATGAAGTTCGTGTGCTCTGGATTTGGTACACATTTCTGATGAAAACAAACCAAAGTGAACCCTGGACTCCAAAAAAGCTTTGCTTTCTTCCAGAGATAGGAGAGAGGTGGGCATGAGGGAGATCTGCCTGTTATCCCTGACAAGTATTCTCTGCAACTGGTTCCAAGAGTATGAGGGACTCTTCAGGAAAGTATCTCTGCTGATCTCAGGCAAGGAGTTAAAGAGAAGTCTGTGACTAGATAGAGTTAAGAAATATATGTCCTTTCTTCATTTGAAATGTTTTGACTCTGGACCAAATAGGATACATTTGCCCTCAGTCAGATTCTTATTGCTATGCCATAAATAAAATAAAATATAGTAAAACAGAATAAGGTAAAAAAATGAAATAAAACAAAAGTCCCCTGTGATCTCCCAATCACAAGATAACATCTCTCAATTATTAATCTTCCTCACCTATACGCATTGGTTCATCCATCAGTTTTATCATGAAGTTGGCTTAAAACTGAAGATACATCTTGTCTTTCACTACACATGATGGATTCCAGATGTTTGGATTAAATAATGGTGCTTCCCTATAGACATAATGGACCATCGCAGCAAAGTAACTGGGCAGAATGAACAAACCAGGCACTGCAAATGATCTTAATTATTTCAACTATGAGAGAACAGAAAAGCATTGGATAATACAACAAACAGCCCTTTGAAAGAGCAAACAAAAAGCCCTGGTAATTTACAGTTAAGTCAAACCTTCTCCCTGCAAAGTATATGTGTGTGGAATAATTCAAAAATAAATCTAGCACCATGCCATTTTCATAATTGGTATTCTATGTCAAGTATCCAGGAGCAAGTAGCATATAAATCATAATGCTAATATTTGTCCACTTTTCAATTTTTTAAAATGATGTCCTTAGAGTCAAAGTCTTATTGCTGAAAATATGAATGTACTTTATGTCATTAAAGATGTCCTTTGTGCTTCCAGCTTTTGAAAAGGTAGTTACAAATATCAGAACTGAGGTGAGTCAGATTTATACAGCATAAAGATATGTAGAGATGTATAGAATGAAATCTGTATTTTTATTTCTACTTTCTACTTGATATTCTATTTGGCATAAAATTATCCAATGCAGTCATATAGGCCTTGGAAAATGGAGTAAAATTGTAGTTCATGTCAATGCTGGACCAAAAGATGAGCAATTTTTTGTGGTTCTGTACTACGCTGTAAATTAATCTGTCTGAATCATTGACACTCTTCCACAAAGCACAGGTGGCAGCCTCCTTTCATGCACACCAAAGAGAGTGAGATAAAAATAAATTGTACTGCCATTAAAAACATGCCAAAATAATATTTTTCCCATCTGCTAAGCCGAGCCCCTGTGGTAAGTGAACTAACAGGTTTCCACACTCACACTTGATGAACAGACACCACAAGCAATTAATTAACATTAACACAACAGGAGTCAATTGGATTTCTCTCTTTTAGGCATTAATCAAAGCCAAGAACAGAACGTGTACCTTGTATAACACGCAGGGCTGTGGGTCTTCAGATATGGCTGCTCTAAAGCCCACTTCTGTCTAAATATTTGCAACAAAGTTGATCTGCTCAACAGTCCTATCAAGAGGGACTCTATGTCCTAGGTTTCATGCTGCCAAAGCCATGACCAACAGACCCATCTCCACTTGGCTTGCCTCATTTTCCTGATATGCACACTACAAACAAGGACAATCCAAGGGCAAAGTTTGTTTTTGCAATTTACCAATTAGTTAAAAAAAAATAAACTTTACAGTTTCTTTCCCATTAATAAAAATACTCTAGACAAATATGTATGTTTTAAAATGTTACTGTGGGGAGTATTAGATAAACCAACAAAAGATGAATCTTGGATTTCAAAAGCTATTAATTATCTTTAATCTCATCATAATTAAGTTATTCTCATCATTACTTAGGGTAATGTTAAACTTGCATAGAAACAGTTGGTCTATTTCTATACAAAGTAAGTTTGAACAAATGGACATACTAGAAAATAGGGAATCTAGCAAAATATCATCCAAAAGCCCAGGCCAGTAGAACGTTACTGATAAATTATTTCAGACTTCCAGGATAGAAATAATTCTTCCGTTTAATTTTTTAAAAAATACAGAGAAATAAGTTAATTCCTAAGGCTCTTTTTAGAAATCTAGCATAAGAGTGGGGCTTAATGACTTCTAAATGGGAAAGAAATCAAGATTAAAATATCAGAGACCATGGGTAAAAATAAATGAATTGATCTTTCTCTGTATTTAATAGCTCTTCACTTTGAGTTGAGTCTCAATATGTAACTTAGGTGAAGGAGTGGAGAAAAAGTGGACTCAATAAGTCACTAATGGAACAAAAAAGGAGTAAATAACATAGATGTGACATGTGATTCTACTGTACAAATAGGATGTCCAAGGCTCATTAAAAATAGAGACATGAGGGGCGCCTGGGTGGCTCAGCCTGACTTTGGCTCAGGTTACGATCTTGTGCCCCATAAGTTCAAGCACATGGGGCTCCGTGTTGACCGTGAGCCTGCTTCAGATTCTGTGTCTCCTTCTCTCTTTGCCCCTCCCCCACTCACACTGTGTCTCTCAAACATAAATAAACATCAAAAAAATTAAAGAAAATAGAGACATGAGTCCCTGTTCAATTGATTTATTGTGTCCTGGTGGTGTTCTGGTAGGACCAAAGGACACCTCAGGGAGGTGATGGCAGAAAGTGGTCCCTAGGTATTATTTCTCCTTCCTTCCCCTTCTGTTCTCTTCCCTTTGCTTTCCTTCACGCCTTCCTTCTGTGCTCTCCATCTCTCCTTTCCTTCCTTTCCTAAACTTTTTCTGGGGCATTAATAGTTATAATTGACCCTGTGACTAGAATCATCTCTCCTGGATTGTTTATGCCAATTCTTCTTATTGAATGGATGCCAGAAGGGGAATGCATCTTGAGTTGAGGCTCAACCCAGAGGAATCACTACAGAAAGATTTTCAATATCTGTTATGCAAATAATTTAACTGAATCCTGTCTATATCTATCTTCATCTATATCTATCTACCTATCATCTATCTATCTATATCTCCATTCAGATTCATTCTGTTTTAGTTACTCCCATGAGCATTTGTAGCAGATAGTATTTTCCAAATATTGCTACAATAATATCTCTAGTGCCATCTCTTTTCCTAGAACCTTGCCATTCCCCCATCAAGAGATGAAGTCTATTTCTCCTCCCCTTGTATCTGTGACTTCCAGCTAACCAACAGAACATGGCAGAAGTAACACTGTGTGACTTCCAGTGGACATCATAAAAGGTGTGACAGCTGGGATACTTGCTTTTGGAAACCACATAAGAACCCCAACTATCCTGAGATTGCTATGCTGGAGAAGCCACATGTAGTAGACATGTAGTTAATAGCCTGCTGAATCTCATCCAACAATCATAACCAACTGCAAGCCAGGTGAGAGAACTTTCTTGAACATTTAACCCAGTTGAGCCTGAAGATAAAGAACTATAGCTCCATGTGATATCTACTGCAACCACATGTGAGACCCAAAGCTAGAACT
This sequence comes from Crocuta crocuta, assembly GCF_008692635.1. Lineage (NCBI taxonomy): Eukaryota > Metazoa > Chordata > Mammalia > Carnivora > Hyaenidae > Crocuta > Crocuta crocuta. Next base: position 1,525,266 of record NW_027551557.1, read on the forward strand.
GCCTAGCAGATGCTTTTTCAAATATCTGACCCATACAATTATGCACATGTTTTAAGTCATAAAGTTTTGGGGTTAATTTGCTATTCAGCAACAGTAACTGGAACAGTCTTCAACATTGCATGGGATGACTTCTAATTAAAGCTTATTGAAATGAAACACACACAGCTTTAGGGACAAGAGGAAGTTAAATGTGTTTTATAAGAGAAAAGTTTGGGGTCATTACTTTTCTGAGAGCATCTTCTTCAGAGTCAAAGGGATGTAGTCATGGCAGCTATTTTGCCCATTTTCAGTTCATCTCTTCTGGACTCTGGTCTTCTTACGGAGAAAACACTGAGTTTCCTACACTACAATATTCCTTATCCAGGCTGAATAACATATTCTGATATCCACTCAAGACATTCTTACTTATTTCTAAACTGGCCACATTGATTTCCAATTAAAAATATAAGGGAAGGAAGGAGATGAAAGTGTAAGAAATATAGGTGAAGAATTTGGATACTTGAGGATGTCTCAGTTTTCACTTTAAGAGGCTATCAAAAAGAACTATACTTGGCCATTTTACATTAACTTGTGCATTTTTGTAATAAATATATATATAGAAATAAGTATTACTATGAGCTTTCTAGATGTACAGTTGACTTTTTAAAATATGTTTTGTTTTGAGTATTATTCATATATGAAGCCAATCTATTTTCTTAGCAAATAATTTGGAGTATCTTTACATAGTTATTGAATATATAAGAGTTTCTTTCTATAAACACTTGTTTTTTCACTTTTTAACCAATTGTCTTGGTATATGGTCTTGAGTTCAAGGAAATAATCGCATTAACCTTTGAGTCTGTTATTTTATTAGCTATAAGCTGTGAAGTAATCTATGATTCAGCTTGCTTATACTGCTCTGCCCTTGTTGGGGGATGATCTAGCTGATGACAATCTGGCAGATTTATGCTCAGGGAGAATCAGTCCCACCCTGTGTGGGTGTTGGCTTGAATGGCTCTAGTCCCCATGGGGCAAAGAGGTCTTGTCACCTCAGCAAGCAAGGAGGGCAAGTTGGAGCCAGCTAACATCCGTCAGGAACTCCACAGCCAAAGGCATGAGCTGAAGGGAAGAACTGAGTTCACTGTCAAATATACTAAATTGAAAGGGAAAAATAATGTAAGTTAGGTCATTTACTTGGTCCCAATCATAAGGAGAAAATTGCTAGCCATAAAATAGCACTAGTAATTTATCTTTTAATTGTGAAGACACTTTAGTATATTTATGCTAATAAATATACTATAGCAGTTAGTTACTATAGAAAGAATAGTATGTATATTGTTTTGATTTGGAAATGTAAGTCAATTTAGTCATTGAATGCTCTGATGGAGTCTTTATAGGGGAAGTCACTAGAACCAGAGGATCCACAGTCTAACTCAGACCCTCAGTCTTCTTACTCTCTCTCTTTTCTAACTACAAAATGAAAGACCTTTAAAGACATTTCTAGATTCTGAATCCTAAACTTTTTTAATTAAAAAAAAAAGCTTTTGAGTCCTGAAAAACATCTTCATTTATTTAGATTGTTTTTGAATTTATAGGGTTCTAACTTTCAAGTTTAACAGCTGCTTTTTAGCAGCTTAATTGGGACACCTGGGTGGCTCAGTCATTTGAGTGTCCGACTTCAGCTCAGGTCATGACTTCACAGTTTGTGGGTTCGAGCCCCGCTTCGGGCTCTGTGCTGACACCTCAGAGCCTGGAGCCTGTTTCAGATTCTGTGTCTCCCTCTCTCTGCCCCTCCTCCACTCATGCGCTATCTGTTTCTCAAAAATAAATAAACTATTAAAAAAAAGATTGGACTCTTAATTACCTGTAATCTAACAAACTTGTATGAGAAAGGAAGGTATTGTCTTGTACAGCAAATATGTCTTACCAAAAAGTGCCTTTGTGAGTTTACTGTAAATGATTTGGAAATATAAAGATTTAATTTCATATTAGGTATGGGGGGATGATATACACTTAGGTTTTAATCAAAACCCTGGTAATTGGAACAAAAGGTAGGTATTTGAGGAGACCAAAATTAAGGTTGGAGTCACATGTTTTCAAATAAATGCACTTGTGATACATTGCAAAATGCTTGGTGTTTATTTTTATAATTGGATTTACCTTGAAATTAGAGTGGGTAGTTAAGTGTTCTTTGATAAGTTATGGCTTTCAGCATAATAATGCTTAGGCTTAAGGTATCTTATGAAGATCCTAAAATGCTATACTTTTAAATTTGGAAAGGTTAAAAGTAATTTATTTTAATAGCACTAACAAAAATAGACAGATAGATAGATAGATAGATAGATGGATAGATAGATGGATAGATAGAAGCCATGTATGTTTATCTGTTTGAAAGACAAGAAGTCGTTAGTGTCTGTGAAGGACCAGTTAATCAGCTAAGGTGAGGAGGCCCCGCCCCATAGACAGGAGTATATTTGCATAGACAGGTCTTGTCTGAGTCACCATTTTGGGGTTGCTGTCAGGCTGATGAAGTCAGCCCAGCTCTGTGCTCTGAAGAGAGCAATATTTGGGTCAAAATCCAGGCTCTGCTTATGTAAAGACAAAAACAGGCATGGGCAGGCCAAGTAGTGAGCAAAAGCCTAGTATGAGCTCAAACCCATGGCTCTCAATAAGAGTGGGGGCATTTTAGCTTAGGGTTAGAGTGAAAAAATAGAAGCAACCAGTTTTCTTGCCAGAAGTGTAACCACACCATTCCTGTAGCTTTGAAGAACTTTGGGACACATATTAATTTGTGCAGCAACTTCTAGATTTTCTGATCTTGGCTGAGATGGTTTGAAGATTCATAAAAATTTTGTGGTAGATCATCTAGGCATTGCTTTTCAGACTATAATGTGCACATAAATGCTTGAGGATTTTGTTAAAATAATGTTTTTGGTTCAGTAGTTGTGGGCTGGTTTGCCAGCATTTACATTTTCAACAAGTTCCTAGGTGAAGCTGATACTCCTGATGTGGGGCCCATACTATGAGTAGGAAAGATACCAGCAGTTCTGGATGTGTATTATAATCACATGTGTAGAGTTACGAGATTTGGCATATATATAAAAATACAGGATACCCAGTTAAATTTGTATTTCAGATAAGCAACGAATAATATTTTAGTATGTACCATGCAAATATTTAGGACATATTTGCTCTAAAAAATTATTTGTTTATCTGAAATTCACAAAGATCTTAGCATTATCTATTTTATCTGCCAGTCCTACATGAGTAATATTTTTAAATGTCAATGCTGGAGTTCCTACCATATATATTTTTATTTAATTGGTCTAGGGTGCAGCCTGGGGCTGTGGACTTAACAAAACACCCTAAATGACTCTATTGTGCAGCCCTGGTTGAGAGTTACTGATTAAAAATTCCCTCTCCTATTAACTAGGTGAGAGAACTGGAACCTAAGGACCTGACCTATAGTCTGTCCAGTGATGGAATGGGGATGAAAATTTAGACTTTCAGTCACTCTTTGCCCTATACTCTCTCCATCTTGTGTAGAGAGTATATTGCTTCCTTAAAAGCTTGAAGGGCAGCCTCACTTGGGAGCCTTATTGTTCCTAGGTCCCTGAGTTTGGGGAGTCTTCCTCCATTTGAATTATCCCCTTAAGCCCCTACAGCTTTTATCCTAGCTAAGCATTCAGAATGTATTTCAATATTTGCCCATTATGAATCTTAATTCCATCAATTTTTTAAAATTCATTTATTCTCATTCTTTTTTTTTTTAATAGTTTATTGTCAAATTAGTTTCCACATAACACTCAGTGCTCATCCCCACAAGTGTCCTCCTCCATGCCCATCCCCCCTCCCCCCACATCCATCAGTCCTCAGTTTTTGTCAGCATTCAAGAGTCTCTCATGGTTTGCTTCTCTCCCTTTCCCCCACCATTTCCGCCCTTCTTCTCCCCCTTGTTCCTCCGTCAAGTTCCTATTCTCATTCTTAACTTCACATCTGGGAAATTTAAAAAACACTGCCACCCCTGGAGATTGTGATTTGATTGATTTGGGATGCAGTCTAGGCATTGAAACTTTTGGAAAGCTCCCTGTGTGATTCTAATGTACATACAGGGATGAACAGTACCGTTCCATCAGACCCTTTAAATGCGGTGGACCTGGGGCCTATGACTCTGAAGTTGTCTGTAAGTGGTGGGTCCAACTGAGCCCATCACAGATGTGTGTAAATCAGCAACTTCAAAGGCTGGAAATACTGAGCTTGACTGCAGGGTAAACCTGGAATGCCTCATATGTTATTCTTTCAAGACTTGTCAAAGCATCTGAATCTGTTATAATTAAAATATACATAGTTTCCTTAGATTCCAACATCTTAAAATACCTATATGAGCCTTGTATGTATTTCCACTGGCCCTGGGATATCCTTTTTCTCTTATGGAATGCAGATTAAATAGTTATTTTTTAAAAATAATTTTAAAAATAGCAGGGAGTGGGAGGGGAAGAGAAAGATAGCATTTTCTTAATCTGAGGTTCTAACTAGAAGTCTCAGGGTCCTAGAAATAACTCCCCCATCCCTAGTTCTTCCCTGTGATCTTGTACTTTTCCCACTCATCAGAAGAAAGTAGACCAGGTTCCTGATTTAGAAACAGCTGCATATCAGGCCTTGCATGAGGAAGAAAGATTTTTTTAGGCAAAGTGTTTGGCAGGGACTTGGACAATTAACAGTAACACTGTTCTTTCTTCCTGCTTTCTCCTTCAAGAATGGAAATGCACTCAGAGCAAGCCATGGATGAATCACTACTATTTAAGACAGACATATGAGGATCTTCTGAAGTCTTGAAATTCCAGAGTATTATTTCTTACACTTGTGAAGATCATTCATGGTTTTTCTATACAGAAACACAGTCTTCCCACCCATCAGGGAGTGGTGAATAATTAGAGTACTTATTAATTAGCCTGATCCCATTATATTAAACTACCCCCTTGCATCTCTATAAGCTTGTTGAATTTACTTAGGTTTAGATGACTAGATCACATGATTGGAGGTTCACCAACTTGTCCCACCCAGATTTCTCAATTTCCAATCTAAATGTTCTTCACAGACCACCACCCATGATTTTGTTACATGGTTCTAGTTTAATTATTTAAATTAGGTACACTTTGATTCTCCTCCTAGGTCAATTGAGAGAAAGCTAGGTTACATAGATGGAAAGATGTGTTGACTCAGTACAAGACAAGTATGATCTCCCTATCAGCTTTAACCCACTTGCAGGTCCTTAGAACCATCCTGTAAAGCTATGAAATATAGAGACTCTACATTGGTTTATTCAGGAGTGTTATAATTTTTACTAAATTAAGATATGTACTTTGTAAATACAAAGAAAGAGACAAAAATATATATCTATATTTATTGATAGGGTATCTCTTTAAATTGCTATTTGTCAGAAAGCTATATGAGCTATTAATTTGTGTTATGATCCCTTTTATTTTTCCTTTCCTCTCTTACAATTCTCAAACACTTCATTGTCGCCAGGGTGGTTTATGTGACAGAATTAAAAGTAGAAGTTATCTGTGGGCTATCAGGATTCTAAGCACATGTTTTATAGAAACCTTGAAGATTCCCAGGCAAGTATGGATAAGGATGTGACCAGTAAAGAAGCTAAGACCGATGAGAAATTTACTTTGTGTTGTATACAAGAGGACAGAAGACAAGCCTGGATTGTGTCTCCTAGAATTTACAAAATCTGAGTTTGGGGCAGAACAGCCTTCAGAGTTTGGAACCAATGCTTATCAATAGGATTTGCAGGCTCAGGCAATAAGTAGGGTTGTAAGATTTAGTACATAAAAATATAGGACACTCAATAATGTTTGAATTTCTGGTGCACATTGAATTGCTTTTTAGTCTAGGTATGCCAGTGCAATATTTGTGACATATCTATGCTAAAAAATTACTCATTGCTGATCTGAAATTCAAAATTAGCTAGGTGCCCTGTATTTAATCTGGCAAACCTAGCAAGGGGGATTCCATTATTGATTATGATGGTCTGACAGGGACATATCCTGACTTCCATTTTCCAAATAGCACACAAGCCTCCTGGATTCTTAAGTAACACTAGTTGAGAGGAAGGGCTCTCTTTTAATGGCTAAAGATATATTCTCTACCAGCAGGACCAGATGAAGTCTCAGAGCAAGATTTAATTGATTTCATTTTATTATGTTTTTACAGTGTTTATTTTGAGAGAGAGAAGCAGAGAGAGAGGAAAGAGAGAATCCCGAGTAGGCTCTGCACTATCAGCACAGAGGCCAACACGTGGCTCAGTTTCATGAACCAAACCTTAAGATCATGACCTGAGCTGAAATCAAGAGTTAGATGCCTATGCAACTGAGCCATCCAAGCACCCTTATTTAATTAATTTTAAAGAAAAAAAACTTTAAAAATGGTATTTCTTGCACGTAGAACCCTGATTGTAGATGCATACTCAATTTAATTATAATCCCTGTCTATTGTAAACATACTTCCTAGGTGATATGAGTCAGGGTATTTGATCACTTTTCTGTAGGGGAATGAAGAGGTAGAGAAAACCCTCAAAGTTTTCTTTTATTTTTCCTTAAAATGATAAGAGGTCACTTGTCATGGTCTAAAAAGAGATTGAGATACTCCTGGTACTGTTTCTAAAAGAGATAATGCCTGCTGTTACCAGAATATTGATTTCAATAGAAAGTAAACTTTATAATGCTTCTCTTCAAATAATGAATGGTCTTGCAAAGTGTATCATGCCATGTAAGTATACAGCAAATGCATTAAAGTCAGGATGACCAGGTTGTCATGAAGAGCCAAACACTGTTAAGATTCTGAAAGAAATGGCTTGCCCTTTCCACTTATATCTATGTCTACCCAAACAGGGAAAAGAACTAACACAAGACGTTTCTGAATGTGACCCACTAAACCAGCGTGGCTCACACTTTCATTTGCAAGACATTAAGTGAGCAATACTGGATGAGCCCTTCATTTCTGGGATGGAGCACAGCTGCTAATGGGTCTTATGGGTTGGGGAGGAACCACAACCTGGGATAGGAAGTGAAGAGGGATCCTGTTCACTTTAAAGGTGAAATCAAGGTCAATTTAAAGGTGAAATCAAGGCAAGCAGATTATAAAGCTCCAAGAGTCAGTTCAGGCCAGACAAAAGGATTAACATTACTTCTCTGAATGACACTATACCAAAGGTTTTTTTGTTTTATTATTATTATTAATTATTATTATTTTAAATGAGCAACAGCTTTCATATCCTTAGTTTAAAAGCCTGATCCAGACCTGAGTCATTGGTACCACTCCCTAACTCCTCTACTGCAGGTGTGCTGCAGACTTTCTTCCAGCTCACACTGAACCCTGCCCCCTGCGCACCTATCTCCCACCTGACAATTGTAAAATTTAAGGAGATCCTCTCAGGGTGGTATAGCTCCAGGCAAATGAGTTCCTTCCGGGGCTCTTTGCGCTTGGAAACAGTTTAAACGTAAGAAGGTTTGAAAAGTGAATGAATTCCCAAGAATAAACATGTTTCAAAGGAACCTGAATGAGGGACTTTGTTTTTTTTTTAATGACGTTTGCTTACTTAATGTAGTAACTCCTTGAACATATTACCTTGTATGATATAATTTATTTACATAATATTGGATCGGAAAATTATGAGCAAATCCAAAGAAAACTTCTAGAAAGAAGAAAATTTAGTTTTGTAAGGATTTTAGAATGAAATATATATGTATGTATGTGTGTATATATTCATACATCATATATGATGGCAACGTGTAAAGCCATATTTCTAGCAACTGACAGTGTTTATGAACAAGTGATTGTTGAATGGGGACATGTTTCCCTCTCTCCAGAGTGTTACTTTGGCCTCTTTAAATGCTACTTGAATTGACCCTTGGCTGTACAGTCCACTTACCATTGAAAGAAAGCATGTTTCAATCCAAAGAGTTAATTTCAAACATACTAATTTAAGTAGAATAATTCATAGATGACTTTTCTTTAATATATAAATTCCCTTTTTTCCTAAAAAACAAGACAACAAAAATACATACATATATGTATACACATATATGTATATAATATAGATTATATACATGTATATGTGTGTGTGTGTGTGTGTATAGAGAGAGATTGATTTAAATACAGGTATTTGAAAAGGACAGCAAAAATAAATTTAGATCATGAGATAATTTCCAGCCTGTTTTATGGCAAATTATTTCCTATGGGATTCCAAAGAAGATGGTGGTTTGTAATTACAATCCAAGTTTTTGCTTTTTTAAACATTCAGCTTTTGCTCTATTTATGTATTGTAAAATGGGGGGAGTTGTTTAAGTACTGAACAGGAGAGTTGGCAACTCTCAGCAGAACCATGGTAAAAAGAGGTAAGGAAAAGAGTTTATCTTTTATGCCTCCTGGAAAGAGAAATTCTCTCTCACTGTGTGGAGAGTTGAAAAATAGAAGAGAGCCTCTCTTTTTGGAAAAGTAAGAGTGACTTGTTCACTTTCTAAAAAATGTTTCTTGGGTCATCCAAAATATTATAAGCTTGTTTTATCTATTTGTTTATTCCCTAACTTTACCTACAGTGAGACTTTTCCCCCCCAAATCTCAAGCTTTGGAAATTTAGGTAGGAGGACAGGGGATTAAGGAAATAAAGGAAAGTTGGTGGCGTGGGGGTGTAGGGTGGAATGGGGAATTAGGTGACATGTTCAATTATAAAAGTGCTAGAACACATGACCTAAAATGCCAAGGCCAACAGCACAGCAAGACTGAAGATTTGGTTGTCTAGAGAAAGGGCTCTGTCATGTTGCTGAAATAATTCACATTGTTACAGGGAAGGCCAGAAGGATCCGTATAGACATGCTACCATCCAGGTGTAGCCTTTATTTTTAAAATATCCCTTTTTAAAATTACTATCTCATAACTGACAAACATATTCCTAGGTAACAGGAACCTAAGGATGATGGCCAATGAGAAAGCATTGTGTTTCAGATGCTGAAATCTTTCTTACTGAGGGTGGGAATGCCGGTGGTTTGGCCAACAGTCTATAAGAATAGGTATGTGACATTTAAACTGCAATCTAAAAAAGAAAGTGACACTCTTTTTTTTTTTTTAATTTTTTACATTTATTTCTGAGAGAGAGAGACAGCGTGAGCAGGTCAGAGAGAGAGAGACACACACACACAGAATCTGAAGCAGGCTCCAGGCTCTGAGCTAGCTGTTAGCACAGAGCCCGATGTGGGGCTCAAACCCATGAACCATGAGATCATGATTCAAGCCAAAGTCAGACACTCAACCGACTGAGCCACCCAGGTGCCCCAAGAAAGTGACTTTCAAATCAAGTCACTAGCTATGTTGATTTTCTCAAATCCCTTGAAGAAGCTTAGCTTAGAATGAGGTCTTGTTTATTTTCTCCATTTTGATTTGACTTATGATTCTTCCATTCTCAATCTAACTGAATTACACTACCCTTGGATCCCAGAATAATTGTTTAATCATTGTCTATTCATTGAACATAGAAAAGGATTTTTAAAGAGAAACCTAGAAATTACCTGTTTCAGATTTGGTTACAAAAATAGAATCATATAGTGACTTTGTTCTCAGTTTGATTTTGATTACCTCAAAGCCTCCTATGGAAGCCTCCAGAGTCACAAAGGGTTATCTACTGGGAGTCTCTGTCTAGAGGTGCATCATCTCTTGGTAGTCTCCTGCTTCAATATTTTTTCCCCAAAGTTTCATTTCCCATGTCAGAATTCTCACCTGGATTCTGTCTACAACAATTGATCTCAGAAACAGAAATAAGATATTGGAAAAAGAGTAGCAGAATAAAGGTAATGAAAGCAGATTAATAATTAAAACAGTCTGCATGCGAGTTCTTTCTTATATGAATCCAACCTTTCTAGAAATCCAGTAAAATGAGAATATTATTCACTAGAAATTATCTACTGGATGTCTTTTGGGGGTTAGGGATAAAGGAAGTACTGAGAGATAGTGAAGACCTAGACTTTTCATTAGACATTGTGGGTTTCCTTCTAAATGTATTAAAGAATAGATTCATGTTACTTCTAGGTTTCTGACGATCCTAGAGTGTCCCAGTATGAGTAGCACACATATTCTTCCTGGCATAATGGTATCAAGAAGGAAATTCAAAGAGAGTGAGAAGTGTTGAGAAAGAGAGACACTAGAGCTCCTGAGAGAAACAATAATTGTAGAAAAAGATGAGCTGAATTTTTTTCAGAAGTGCTCTTATAGGTGGTAAAATGTACACCCTTTAATAATCCTGTAGGGGTATGAGTACTTTTATATTACATTTAACTAATATCCTGTGTATCTAGAAATGAGACCCTAACGTGAGGCTGAGCCACTTGGCATACCCTGATTATTTGGGTTACATAGACATATTCTATAAGCCCATAAAGAATGTGAGTTTTGTAAAAATAAGTTTTATCTTCTCTCTCTGAATCTTCATGTCCTGCTGGTTCATGCACAATAAGTGACGGTGGATTGATTTCTCAGCTTGTTGTTCAGATATAATGCCACTAAGTAAAATCCCTCAAAATATTAATAATAGGAATAGTTGCATATTTATATTGGTAGAGTATTTTCAGTTTATAAAATGCTTTCCCAATTTATTATCTTTATAATGCATCACTTTATTTCTGCCTTGAAATATCTTGAAGGATGTGCAAAGGTCATCCTATCCAGAAAGTATAGTCTATTTGTTTAACATGTACTCACACCAAACTCTAAGTTGTTTTTGAGTCCAAATAGAGCCATCCTTAGATGGGGAGTGGTCTTCACTTCTCTGCCTTTTACAGCCATCTCCTCAATCTCTGGCTCCATCTGGTGGAATATTGTGAGGTCATGACCAGAGGCATTGTTCCTAAATCTACATTAATGGGGCCAGTACTGTGTCTTTATGACCCTTCAAGGAAATAAAAGTTAAGTCTGTCAGAATCTGAAGATTGGATTACCTATTGTCTCTTGCTAATGTGACTGTCTTGGAGCAGAATGTCTATTTTGCAAAAGACCCTTTCCCAGTAGGTTTAAAGAAGAAAAGACATAGGGTAAAACAAAATCCCATCCTGCTTACAAAAATAACTTACACTTTTCTCTTACATTTCTCCCCTCTTAATATATTTTGACCATAAAAGCATCTTCCATGAAGTAGGGAGGGCTAAGGATCATTTAGAAGCAAAACTGAAACTTCTATTATGAAAAAACTGAAAGTTATACTAATTAACTTTACCAAAGTCAAAAAGTATGGAGGCAGAGAGAAGACCAAAAGTCAAGTGTCATGATCATACATACCATGTTTATAACATACACATCACATATTTTTAAAACTAACAAATAACCCTTGTTTATGTTCCACAATATACATTTTACATATTTTTGATGTCTTAGATATTATGCAATGAAAATTATTTAGAAGAAAATCTCCTTCTCCAAAGAACAAAAAAAAATCAAGTGAAGGAACAATATTAAAGTGAGTCTGTTTAAGATAAGAAAATAAATAACAAAAATGTACTTATTTTTAAAAAGTTGATCAATTCTACCAGCATCACAAAACATATAGAAAAATATAGAGAAAATAAGATAATATTTTTATTATTTAACTGTCAGATGCATCTCAATAGTCCCCCTCCCCCCAAACATTTACTCTAGTTATAGTTATTTAATGAAATATTGGGAGAGTCTTGCACAGGCCATCATCTGACTGCATACACTTCTAATCTTATTTCTCTTCCACTATCTACATAGGTTCAGTACTAGAAGCCATAGGATAGATTCAAGTCGTAATATGACTTCTGGCCCTGCAGTGTGGGGCCAAAACCAGTGTTCCTAGAAGTGACTCCTACATCAGAATTCAGGCACACATTAACAGTGCTTGAAACAAACTGCAAATACAAGCATGTATCTCAGTATTCCCAAAGTAAATATATCTTCCAGCTCAGCCATCTCTTAACCCCATCTCCCTAATCCCTGTGGTGCTCCAGTGCCAGCCTCCCCACATGAGAGGAAGTGTGACAAAGAGGTTGGAAAGGAAACAAATAGTTATAATCAATTTTAAATATCTTGTTTCTCAAAATTAAAAAAGAAATGTGCATATGATTTTGTGAGAACACTGCTGAGCCTTTAAAAAATTTTTTTTACACTTTTTATTTATTTTTGAGAGACAGTGTGAACTGGGGAGGGCAGAGAGGAGAGGAGACACAGAATCCGAAACAGGTTTCAGGCTCTGAGCTAGCTGTCAGCACAGAGCCTGATGCGAGGCAGGAACCCACAAACCATGAGATCATGACCTGAGCTGAAGTCGGACGCTCAACCGACAGAGTCACTCAGGCACCCCAAGAACACTGTTGAGCCTTGAAAGAGTTTGTGTAAAGTGAAGGACCCTGAACTTAATCTTCATTAGCTTTATTACATTTCCATCTTTTTTTTAAAGTTTATTTATTTTGAGAGAAAGAGAGAGAGAATGCATGTGTGCATGGGGGAGGGGCAGACAGAGAGAGAGAGAGAATACCAAGCAGGCTCTGTGCTGCCTACATGGAGCCTGACACAGGGCTTAATCTCATGAACCATGAACTGAGCTGAAATCCAGAGTCAGATGCTCAACTGACTGAGCCACCCAGGCACCCTGACATATCCATCTTTGATTGCCACTAAAAACTCTAACTGAAAGAAGTTCATTTCAAATTGGCTTGATCATCAGTATCTTTTGGGGGTCTCACTGATCTTCTTCTTCAATTTCCAGGATTGTATTAGGGGTATTTTTTGTTTTTTCATAACTGCCCATTGCCACATGGGAGAAAGACCACAATTCAGTCCAGTTTTCAGGTGTTTTCTGTTGGTGCATTTTTGAAGTTTGGATATCGGTGTCATTGGAAAAGAAAGTATGACTCATGTGACAGCAAGTGGGTTATCCACATAATAGTCCATATAAATTATGGCCTGGCTTCAGGAAACAGTTTGGCATGAAAAGCATTTCATGTTTGGCACACATATGTTTTCCTCTCTAGAGTTTCTGTTCTGTCTTTCCTCCCTCACACTTTCTCTCCTTCGTCTTTCCTTTCCTCCCTCCCATTCTCTCTCAGGCAGTAGATAATAAGTTTGGTCTGTCTAGCTATGGTAACCATTACACTTGATCCTAGTAGTAACATATATTTCTGATAGGTTTTAGTATTCTAAAAACACTGTTTCAGTTCTTATCAAATGCTCCACAGTCATTTCTTCTCTTAATGGCTGGAGGAAAGGCTCATCCTGTTCTAACCAGTTATGGAACTTCCCACACATAGTATATGGGAAGTAGTCTTATGGAAAGAGCACTGAGAGATGTAGGATGAAAAGCCATGAGAAGACTTATGGATCTTTTGAGAACTCCAATAGGCTGCTCCCTCTGGGATTAGGACTTTTAATTTCCATTTGGGTTTTTTAAGCAGAGCTTGGTTTTTGGATCAGTTGAAAGTTCACAAAAAATTGAGAAGATACAGAGATTTCTTATAAAACCCCTGCCCCACACATGTACAGCCTCCCCCAATATCAACATTTCCCAGAAAAATGGTACATTTGTAACAATTGATGAACCTATATTCACCCATCATTATCACCCAAAGTCCATAGTTTACATTAGGTTTCACTCTTGGTGTTGTATATTCCACAGGTTTGTACAAATGTATAATGGCATGCACTTACTACTATAGTATCTACAGAGTGGATTCACCTTTCTAAAAATTCTCTGTACTTTGCCTTATCATTCCTCTCCACCTTTTGCCCTCACCTTCTGGAAACCAATAATATTTTTACTGTCTCATAGTTTGCCTATTCCCGAATGTCATATAGTTGGAATCATACAGTATGTAGCCTTTTCATAGTGGCTTCTTTCACTTATTAATATGAATTTAAGTTTGTCCCATATATTTTCATGGCTTGATAGCTCTTTTCTTTTTAGTGCTGAATAATATTTCATTGTCTGGATGTACCAAAGTTTATTTATCAATTCAACTACTGAAGAATATCTCGGTTGCTTCCAAGTTTTGGCAATTACAGATATAGTTGCTATAAATATTTGTGTGCAAAGTTTTGTGTGAACATCAGTGTTCATCTCAATTGGGAAAACCAAGGAATGGGCTACATGGTTAGAGCACATTTAGTTTTGTAAGAAACTGTCAAACTGTCTTCCACAGTGGCTGTACCATTTTGATTTCCCATCAACAGTAAGTGGGAGTTCCTGCTTCTTCACATCTTCACCAGCATTTGGTAGTATTAGTGTTTGGGATTTGGGCCATTTTAATATCTAGTATTAGTAGTATCTAATTACTGTTTTACCATCTGACTTCAAAAAGAAACTTGCAAAGTAGAGAGCAGTCACATTTCAGGAGATACATGGCTTGTCTTATGGTGTGTCTAAATCTCTGTACTAAAGAGAGGTTTCTTCTCCTGCCACTAGCTATGCCCTAAGGGTCAAATCATTGATAACTTTGGACTTAAATCTTCTTACCCAGATTAAGAAGGAATTCGGATAGGTTTCCAACCATTACTGCACATTACAATCACCCAAGAAACTTTTCAAAACATTGTTCCCCAGTTACCACAACATATTAAGTAAATCAAAACCTCTGGGAGGCTTCAGTATGGTATTTTTACCTTAAAGATTCCCATGAAACTCTAATATGAAGCCTTGGTTGAGGCTTACCAGGTTAAGGACCTATAATGTCTCTTTTAGTCCTTAAATTCAGTGGCCAAACAATTCTATATGCCACAAACACAATTACACTCCTCTTTGGTAGTATATAGCTGACCCTTGAATAACAAAGGGGTTAGGATCACCAACACATTCCTTGTACCAGCATGCAGTTGAAAATAAGGATTTCACTTTTGACTCCCCCCAAACTCAACTACTAAGTACCTGTTGACCGAAAACCTTACCAATAATATAGTCGACTAATACGTATTTTGTATGCTGTATATATTATACACTGTATTTTTACAATAAAGTAAGCTAGAGAAAAGAAAACGTTACTAAGAAAATCATAAAGAAGAGAGAATATATTTATAGTGTTATGCTCTATTTATCTAAAAATTATCCATGTGAAAGTAGATCTGCACAGTTGATACCCATGTTATTCAAGGCTCAGCTCCCTGTTACAACCATTTGTTAACTGGATCTCCATTCTCAGATACCATAGCACAGGTCTTTCAATTTCCAATTTCTTGTTTCTTTATGTGCATCATATTGTCTTTTGCCTTACTATTGATGGTGGAGTGGAGAGGGAGTCTATAGTATTCCTTAACATCTCCTAAATATACATTTTATATGGAGAGATAAATGACAATTTAGAAGAATTGTGGTTCTGTTTCATAAAAAAAATAAGTGAATTTAGTATTCCCTTACCTCTTACACACAAAAGAGTTGGAACATGACAAATTAATTACCATGGCAAATATTACTTGTTACTCTTTAATGCAGCTTTGTGGTACTGCTGCAAATGTGTGTGTGTACAGCAAAGTGGAGCCCTCAACACTGCATACCAAAAATTTGTTTCTCTATAGATAGCTTCCTTTTTCATGCCTTTGAAAGCTATTCCCAAAACTTTACTTTTATTCTTTTGGCCCTTACACACATTTTATACCACATTCTAATCACATAACCTTGTAGCTTTTTTATGAAAACTTTGATATAGTCTACCATTAAATTTCTGACCTTTCCCACTGGTCACTTGTCTGCTTCTGCATAGTTTGACCTCTCTTGGTTGTATCTGTTGAAGAAAAGTTACTTTTTTTGCTCTGCATTGCTTATTATTCCTCCTATGGCCCCAATCATATATTCAGCTATCTTTTCAGAGCCTTTGATTTCATTCACTCATTTATTTCCAGATGTGGCTCAGGATAAATCTATGTGTTGACTTTCAGCATCTTACTGATTACTTCTACTTGGTTCCTTCACTGGCGCCTCCAGTGCTCCAGAATACCACCCCATTCTGCTTTAATTGTGGTCCAAACTGAAGCAGATACAAGAAATAAGGGTCCTCCAGTCAGGAACTCCTATTGGCCATTAGATATGTAAAGATGCATGTGACACAGTCCTTACCCTTGAGGAACTCACAGAACTCTTTGTTAATTAGGTGGATAGGATATATGATATACATTTATCCCACACTCACCCCTGTACAGGCACTAAAAAACTAAACAAGCAATGTAGTGTAAAGATCTGGCACATGGTAGGCATTCCATCCTGGTACTTATGCAAAAAGTGAACTTCAAGTGAAGCCTTAAATTGTTAAACAAATTCTAGGTAGTTTCAGGGGTTGGCATTCTTCATAAGCAAACAGCACTGAGTAAATGTCGAACATACAGGGTTATAGAAGGAAGAGTTTGGGAGGTAGTGAGCCAGTGTCTTTGTGGGGAGTTCCTCCAGGTCTTAAGTATGACTCACTCCTTAATCTCCTATAAACTAATTCACAACGAGGTATCAATGGCTTAATGATACCCCTCCTAAGATATTAAAGGATTTTTTGTGATTAATGTTTCCATTCAAAGGGAACATTTCTAATGTTGGGGGTTTCACATTAGATGGTAGGATGACTTTGGTGATATTTGAGGATAGAGGAAACTGTCAGCATCATCACTTAAATCACACCACAAAAGCAACTAGGGCAAGTTCCATGAAAGATGAGCTGATAAAATGCTGTTGGTTTTGGAGTTCCTTTGTTATTATTATTATTGTTATTTTTAGCTGTTTGGAAATTGCGGCGCTTCTATGAAGAGGTAGATGAATTTTAAATAACATGGTAATTGTATGTGAGTATGTGTGCTTGTGTGTGTTACTGTGTTTGTGCCCTGGGGCGTCCTAGGTGAAGGGCTCCCTTGAAAAATTTGAAACAAATAAATAAAATGAGAGCTGACCTAAATTTTTGCCTCAAACTGGAACGGAGTTCAAACTTTTGAGGAGGATCAAAAGCTTGATTAACTGTTGTTTATTTGTTTTTAAAGGCTTTGCTTCCCTCCAATTCAAAAAAGTAAAAGTGATCAAACACTACACTCTGAGAGAGACTCTTGTCTCAATATTTCCAACCGGGTTGAAACCAGAAAGTACTTGTGAGGCAACTGGGAAACCCAAGCGACTTGCAGCCCAAAGTCCAAGATGCAAGGGGTTAGGAGGAGTTCAGCTAAATTTCACGTTGGCATCCAAGGAAAACACAGCAGTACTGTTGTGCTCAGTGGAACTGAGATCCTAGAGGGCAGAAAACATCATTATGTGAAGCAGAAAAAGTGCACGTATTTGTGTTTTTCACCAATGTCTGGGGAAAGCGTATTCATAGATTGGTTAAAAGGTAAAAAAAAAAAAAAATACCCATGGGATATGCTGAGACCTATGGGTCAACTTGAGGCAGCTGGTCTAAGACAAAAGCCACAAGGGAGAAGTCAGGGGACTTGGAAGTGAGGCCCTCCTCCCACAGCTGTGTAACCTTGGGCATGCTGTGTAGCTCCTACAGAACTTGGTGTTTGAATCTGTAAAATATTCACTTGTTCAGAAATACCAGTGGCCTTGTCTTTCATACACACTGAAACAGTGGTTTGCATCTTTCTGAATTGGGTAGGAACCAATCATATCCTTAAGAATAATAAAATTCAGGAGAGGGACTTAAGATACATATCAAAATCATTTTAAAATGTTTTATTATTTATTTTTGAGAGAGAGAGAGATAGACATCTAAAGCTGGGGAGGGGAAGAGAGAG
Source organism: Crocuta crocuta (assembly GCF_008692635.1). Lineage (NCBI taxonomy): Eukaryota > Metazoa > Chordata > Mammalia > Carnivora > Hyaenidae > Crocuta > Crocuta crocuta. The sequence goes on from NW_027551557.1 coordinate 1,543,005, forward strand.
AGGGAGACACAGAACCTGAAGGAGGCTGCCTGCAGGCTCTGAGCTGTCAGCACAGAGCCCAGTGCGGGGCTTGAACCCATGAACTGAGAGATCATGACCTGAGCCAATGTTGGATGCTTAACCAACTGAGCCATCCAGGCACCCCACCAAAATCATTTTTTAAAGAGATGAAAGGCTATGAGAGTTTGGGGAAAAGAAAGAGTCATTTGGCTTAACTTCCATGCTTTGGAAGGCTTTATAAAATAGAATAATAGAATTGAAAATAGGTAGAGTTTTGGCACAGAGATATTCATTGGATGGAGGACATTCCAAATAAAGGTTATTTACCTATTTACCTGTTTAGATGGTTATTGCCATCTAAAAAGGTACCTTGACAAGAAAATGTAAAAATTAACATAGCAAATAGCAAATAGGCAAGATTGGGTACATATCTGGAGAAAGATTAGGAGCTAAGTTTAGAAACATTTTTGAGGCCAAAGGTGGATGTTATCAAATCCCAAGCTGCTAGTTTAGATTTTATTTTTTATTTTATATGTTTTTATATGAAGTAGGGGTTAATTTTGAGTTTTGTTCAGGCCTCTGAATAATTATAACCTTTTATTAAGATTAAATTCACAATAGGTGATAAAGTGAATTAGGAAGGAATGATAATAGAGAAGAGCTAACTAATTAAGAAGCTATCACATCAATATAGGTGAGAGGTAGTATGGCCCCAATCAAGATAACAACCATGCTTACAGAAAGGAGATGATGCATCTCAGACTTAAGAAAGACATAGGATCAAGAGGATCTGGCTACTGAATATAACTTACAAGGAGTCAAAGAGCTAAGTCTTCACACTTGAATGAAACTTGGGATAGTAATAGCCTTGAGAGAGAAAATGGTGAGTCCAGTTGAGTTTGAGGTAGGGCATCTTGAGATGAAGAACTAGATGGTGGCTGGAGACAAAGCTAGAGAGTAATTTGCATAGGTATCTCTGTTGAAATTATGGAAGTACTAGACATTGATGGACATTATTCAGTATCTTTTCCTTAGTATGATGCTAATGGTACAGGTATTTTTGGGGCTTTGTTGACAAACTTACATGTGTGAGTATGACTTTTGGCGTTACTTTGTCCCTAAGAACTTAGACCCATCTCCACTGAGCTGAATTTCAATACCTACATGAGTTCTTCAAGCCTAATCCAACATATGCTACTCACTGCATATTCTGATCTCCCTAGTTTTTACCATGTCCTCCATTCATTAAGACCATGAACTACACTGTCATGCTGACAAGACTTGGAAATGCCTGTAAACATTTTCTTTTCTTTTTTTTTTTTTTAGAAAACTTTTTTTTTTTAATGTTTTATTTATTTCTAGGAGAGAGACAGCGTGAGCAGGGGAGGGTCAGAGAGAGAGGGAGTCACAGACTGAAACAGGCTCCAGGCTCTGAGCTGGCAGTCAGCACAGAGCCCGACGCGGGGCTCGAACCCACGAACCGCGAGATCATGACCTAAGCGAAAGTCGGACGCTTAACCGACTAAGCCACCCAGGCGCCCCACCTGTAAACATTTTCCAAAGAAAAAAGATTCGGACTTTTGTTTGTCCTTTATTATTGTGATTTCACTCTTCAAGTAAAGCCTGTGGCTTAAGGATCTGAATGTATTGTTTAAATACTTTCCATAAGCAGTGCGCATTTTAATAATGCATTTCCAAAGAACATTCCAGGAAAGTTTCAATGCCAAGAAAACATGAGAAATTCCTTCCCTGTATATATCACATTTTTCCTGCTTTATACTCCTCTACAAGGCCTCATATAGATCACACAGGTGTTTCTTTAATATTCATAGACATATGAAGATAAGATGATAAAATTCTATACAGCAGATCGCCTGCATTGAGGCCAGGCTTTCAAACTTTGCTGTTGTATGATGTTGGATAAACCATGCAAGGTTTCTGAGTGGTACCTGAGTAACATGAGAATTCACTGAGTTTCAGCATCATTCTCTGAAAGCTATGAAGGACTAAGAAATATAAAATATTGTATGATTCGAAAAGGTATAATAAAGAAAAATAAATCACCACAATCTAGTATATTGGAAGTAGCACTTACCATAGAAACTTCTTTATTTTTATGATTAGTTGATGAATTCTTACAGTCAGTATCAATTTGCTGGTTACATGATGAAGAGTCTACATCATCTTTTGCTCATCATAACCCTAGTAGCTAGTACTTCATTTACTATACATACCGTAGATGTCCAGTAAAAACTTTTGAGTGAGTAATTGAATACTTTGCAGCTTCAGTGTCATCATTAGGGTAATGAAATGAACACTTTAAATTATGAAAGCGATAGATATCTATAACACAATACAGAGAGAGGATGGTGCAAATTGATACAAAGGGGGATATGGATACAATTTATGGATGAAAATCAATGGTAGCAAAATGAGGACACATAGAGTGATTGAAAAAACTGCAGCCCTAACTCTGCTTTCCTTTGGTCCCACAGCTAGAATAAGCCAGTACTGAATCGATTTGCTACTAAACGGTCTTTCTTGTGTTATATGTTAGATTCCCTTTGCTTTGTTCTTTGTGTGTTTCTATTAAAGAGCTAACAATATTCACACTTCTCTTTTCCTACTATTCCTTGACGTTCTATCTTTATCTACAGACTGCTATTGTATTTGCTTTCATAGATTTCACCAGTAGCTTTATAAAACATTGCTCTTGACTGTACTGATGGCCTCTCCTTTTTTTTTTCTTGAATCTCACTTCTTTGGCTTCTGTAATCAATATTTTCTTCTCTTTTTAAACTTTCTTTGTTACTATGTTTTTTAGCCCCATCTACAACAACCTCAAATAGAGAGATGTTCTGGAAGTTTTCTGTCTCTTTTAGTTTTTCTATAGTCTTTAGTGTTTTGTACCTTCCTTCACTTATATGGAGCAAGTTTCCATAGATGCTTGGACATTTTGGCATGCATATATTCATAATACCCCAAGCCCAAGTTATTCAAAACTGAATTCATTCAAAGGTAAACCTATCATTCTTATATTTATCCAAATTATTCTTATATTTGTCCAAAGCTGAATATATGAATTTCTTACATTTTTCATTCTCCATCCCAGTTTAAAAATTACAGTTTCTCCAAAGCTGATCAGTTTTTTACATCTTTTCATTTCCACCTCCCATACTGATAACCTCAGTTTATTCAAACAGAATCTATCAATTTTTTTTTACATATTTCCACTCCCATTTTCATACCACCTGTCTATACCATTGGACTATAAAATTACTATTCAGCACTCAAACTTGCCTCTTTAAATCAATCTCTCTGTCTGTCTCCCTCTCTCTTTCCCTCCCCACTCCTTCTCTTGTCTTTCTTACTTTCCACACCCAATAAGACTCTTCTCAGTTTTACTTCCTAGTGCCCATTATGTCACTCCCACTTTTCTGCTCCAACCATTGGAGTCCTGGTTCCATTTGGCTTCATTATATTACTACTGTCCTACTACTCTGCTTCTATGTCATGTGATACACTACACCAAAATGATCTTTCTAAAATTTATATCCGCATATGACACCCCTTTCTCTTCTCAGTTTCTAAAATGAAAGGTCTTTTCTAACATTCATGATCTTTTAAAATAAGGATCTGAGCTGTCTTGCAAATCCTTTTTTGCTTTTAATTTGTAAATGGCATGATGTATAATTCACATACCATGCAATTCACCCATTTGGAGTATACAATTCAATGGTTTTTAGTATTTTTGCAGTTGTGCAACCATTACCACCATAAGTTTTAGAATATGTTTTATCACTTCCAAAAAGAAACCCCATATCCTTTATTGGTCATCCCTGCCTGCCTGATTTCCCCCATCCCACCTGCATCTTTGGGTACCTTTGTAGCTATTTACTTTCTATCTCTATGGATTTTTCTACTGTGGACATCTCACAGAAATGGAATCCTTCAGTATGTGGTTTTCTTCCACTTAGCACAATGTTTTTAAGGTTCAGCCATACTGTAGCTTGTATATATACTTCTTCTTCTTGCAAAAAAAATATTTCATTGTATCTATTCATCAGTTTCTAGTCTGTTTTTGCACTATTTTTTCCTCTTGCCATGTATTGTTCTCTTATTTTTACAATCTGAAATTCCTTTTTCTTAACTTACTTGAGTTTCTCATACCAGATATGTTTTAGAATTGATTGTTTAAACTTCTTAATTTTCAATAGATTTTAAGACTGTTCTTTGTTCTTCATTTTAGTGTCATATTCCTAGAATTAATAATACTCAATTCCATTCAGTGGAAATGTATTAGATCTACTGTTTTCAGTATTTTGAAACTTAGACACGTAGGGGATACATTACTATTCTCTCTCCCTCTCTCTCTGTCTCTCTCTCTCTCTATCTATATATATCCATAGTACATAGCATATAGTGCATACACACACACACGGTTGTATATATGTAAGCTAGTATACTAACTATATTATAGTTATACCTATATTAACTATATACTATACAATACTATAGTTAATACAAAAATAAATATAATCTTTATATAAATACACACACACTATATTTGGTATCCCTGATGCCAATATTTAAACCTACCATCATATACCATATATTACTTATGCCTATACATTTGATTCAATGACCCTTATTTATACATTGAACAGCATTATTATTGGCATCCTTGATGGCAGATTATCTGCATCAGTTATTTGGGATTCCTTTGCACAGATTTGTCTAGTCTATTTATTTATTCCTATCAGAATGAATACATGCATATTTATTTTGTATTTTGTATTATAACTTGATACCATTTTGTTTTGCTTTTGCTCAAATTTTTCCAGCATTGGCTATTGAGGGCACTTTAAGATGATGTTTGGGCCCCTTTGGCATTTCTCTCTCTTTTTTTTTTTTCTTATTTGTTTATTTTAACACTTCCTTACTTTCTGGTACTACAAGATGCTCCAGGCTCATTTTGTGTATTTCCTTTCACTGCCATATAATCAGTCATTTACTCAAGGATCCCTGGTTCCTTTGGAGAATAGCACTGGAACCTAACATCTGGGTGCTGAATGTCCTTGTTGCTTCTGAGGTGTGAACTGTTTCTAGGTTCTCTCAGCTGACAATTCAAGAAAGTATTTGTGTGTATATTAACCCATGTATATATACATATATAAAAATTTATATACGTATCTATCTATCATCTACCTGTTTATCTATCTATCTATCTTCCTATCTATCTATCTACCCATCTATCTATATTAAAACAAACCTAAGTTCAGGCATGTCAAAGGAAATCAGCATTGATATTTAAAGGGTTTACAAAAAAAATGCCAGAATTGTCTAGAAATAAGCAGGCTACAAGTACTGTTATAAATGTTCACACCTGTTGATTGTATATTATTTCCACTTGCTATAATGTCAGTGAAACTCTGGGAATACTTTCTTTGCAACTAGTGTTAACATTTTCCATTTTTTAGTTTTTACTGATTGGGCTTGTGAGCCAATCAAAGTAAATTTTGATTGCTTTATGATCCTTATTACTATTGATTTCACCCTTGGAACAAACTGAATAAAACAAGTTGAAAAGAGAGAGAGAGAGAGAGAGAGAGAGAAAGCACTACAGATGTCTCCAACTCAAATCCAGTACCACATCATTCTGTCCTCTCCACTGCCTTGCTTTTGTATAACCTCCCACCCTAACACACCTGTAGTGACAAACCATCCTCTGTGAATTATTCAATCCCTGTGTATATGTATAGTGGTTTCAAAAATTGTATACCAGGGGCACCTGGGTGGCTCAGCCGGTTAAGTGTCCAACTTCAGCTCAAGTCATGATCTCACAGCTTGTGAGGTCAAGTGCCACTTTGGGCTCTGTGCTGACAGCTCAGAGCCAGGAGTCTGCTTCGGATTCTGTGTCTCTGTCTCTCTCTGCCCCTCCCTTGCAAGTGCTCTCTCTCTCAAAGCTAAACAAACATTTAAAAAAATTGTATCCTATACCTCCACCGGAAACAACTTTGACAACTAGAGGTTGTTATTCTCTACAGAGAATATGTTCCACTGATTGTTGGAGTGGTAACCCAAATAAAACTTAGTCTTAAGCATTTCATAATCTAGAAGAACAAGTCCTTCAAGAAACTCTAGGCTGTAACATTCTGAACTCGTTTTTTTTTAAAGGGGGAAAATGTAATACCCAAAAGTGTAAAGGATATAAAGACATCAGAGGTAGATAAGACCCTGGAAAAAAATGGGGTGCATTTTTCTTTCTAACTTAGTGCATTGTGGCAACTGCCAGTAGATGTACAAGACCTATTTTGTTAAATCATTCATGTATTTAGAGTGTCTTATCACTATGGTTCCTCCTAAACTGAAAAAGAACCACCAAGCAGAGCTTCAGGTCCTTACAAAACCAGGAGTGTACAATGAGCCCAAGGTACCTTGAATTTTGGCCCATTTCTTCTTCTTTGGAAAGTACATGGCAGTACATTAGGGGCTGGAGAGCCAGAGAGAATGGGAAAGCTGGCCACACCACTGAGAGGGGCTTACCTAAAGTTCATAGTGATCCAAGAGCTTTTTTGATGGATTTTTCAAGAAATGGTACCCATTCCAAATAACTGGAAGGTTTTGGGGTTTGTTTTGTTTTGTTATTTAGCAAATGGCTTCCTACTCATAATTTCTTGTTAAAAATGTTACTTTTACTAAAGAGGAAACCAAAATTGTCCCATGTCAGAATACATCATTGTTTTTAATCTAAGTATCTTTTTATGTTTCTTCCATACATTCAGTTACATATGGCCTATATTATAGTTTCTTGTTTATAATATTGCTTATCTTTTCCTGTCTAATCTGTACTAGGTATGCTCTTTGAGGATGAGGACTTGATCTCATTGCTAGAACACCTATTGTGTAGTATGTGGTTAACAGATATTGAATGGAAAGCTCAATTCATCATAAGAAAGAATGATTCAGCATTATAGTTTTTAACTCACAGATTTCTTTAATGAAACTCAATTTCCTTGAGTTTATTTAGATAAATAGATTTTCATTATAAACATTCATACTCATAAAAGCAAGTTTGGGGCGCCTGGGTGGCTCAGTCGGTTAAGCGTCCAGCTTTGGCTCAGGTCATGATCTCACGGTTAGTGGGTTCGAGCCCCGTGTCAGGCTCTGTGCTGACGGCAAGCTCAGAGCCTGGAGCCTGTTTCAGATTCTGTACCTCTCTCTCTCTGACCCTCCCCTGCTCTCGCTGTCTCTCTCTCTCTCTCTCTCTCACTCAGAAATAAATAAAAAAAATTTAAAAAATTTAAAAAAAGCAAGTTTACGAGAGGTAGCCTAAAGAATATTAAGAGCTAATCTGAGGAATGATACTGTCCTTTGAGTCTCTGAGAGCTAAGTTACTCATGCTTCCTGACAGCTTTTTTATTTTTTAATATCATGGGATTCTTCATCAAATTATTAGAACTTGATTATATTGCTTAGAAGTTCTCCCTGTAAGATCAGCAGTATCAGAGTCTACATGAGATTAAAAAACCCAAGTTCCAGATTCACACACCCAAATTTTTGGATGCAACAGATTTGAAGTAACTCTTGGAAATCTGTCAGTTTAGGACACTTTCTCAAGTGTTTCTTATGGGAAACCCTGCTTCCCATTCTGAATAGGTGGTTTAAAACTTTCAAAGCTATATTCATGTATTAGCATGAAGTGTCAGTACTGAATCAAAAGTTATCTTCCATATGTGTGTTACATCAAAAGTCTATTCACCTCAGACCTCCTCTGGAGACTGCGTTTGGTTGCCTTATCACCAGTAGTAACATGGAGCTGTATGGAAGCACTGAATGGCTGAAAAGCAAAATTTATATTTGGCAACCATATTAAAAACATAGGTCAAAAAGAAAGCCAGTTTCAACATAGACGAGTGATAAGCTTTTCATAGCATAGATTTATCAGGACTTCTCCTTTTTCAGTTAACAAAACTGCCTGGCCAATTCTTAATGGCAAATAAATCCAGGGTTTCCAGTAGTTGCGGAAGGTGATTTATTGCCTCTTACACTCTACCTATGTGCCTTGTGAAGCACAATCCAGTATTAAGAAACCTGCTACTTTGGCAAGCTCTGAGCCTCAGGGAACAGCGCCATCTGCTGATTACCTGGGACATAGCTTACAGGAAAACAGTAAGTTGAGTATTTGGGAAAGTGGTAGATGTTAATTATATATTTCCTGGCTTTCTTACCACTGCTGCTGTAACACCCTACTGCCAAGCACCAGGCGTTCTTTCAGCTCATTGTCTAAAATGAGCCAGTATTAATTGGTGGGTGTTTTTGTTACTTAAGGGTGCACACCTCTCTTTGAGTGCATTGGCTTTCACTAATTTGTATTTCAATATATTTTTAAGACTTAGGTAGACAACTCTGCCTGTAGGTGCTCATTTATGATCTAGAGAAACTCAGCACTTGGGAGTATCAAGAATCAGAGCTATCAGGCAAGGCACAGCACCTTTGCCCATGAAATCTTTGCTGGCTTATGGAGAATGTTCTGGCTTCAATGAGGCTATGGGGAATTTCATTTCCCAAACAGTCTTTCTTTGGGACCCAACAACAGCAATCGGGAGAGTAAGTACTGCAATACTTTGAAGTTCCTGTACGTGTTATTTCCTGCTGGAACAGGGCTAACGGGGCAAAGCAGACCCCAGGAAAGCCCAAGTTTGGTTAGGTTAAGTCCTTTAAGAAATGAGGTGCTATTTTCCCCATTGGTAGTTTATTTATGTGTTTCTTTTATTTTTTTTTTTTAATGTTTTATATATTTCTAGGAGAGAGAGACAGCGTGAGCAGGGGAGGGTCAGAGAGAGAGGGAGTCACAGACTGAAACAGGCTCCAGGCTCTGAGCTGGCAGTCAGCACAGAGCCCGACGCGGGACTCGAACCCACGAACCGCGAGATCATGACCTAAGCGAAAGTCGGACGCTTAACCGACTAAGCCACCCAGGCGCCCCTTATGTGTTTCTTTTAATGTTAGGGCCTATCCCTTATAATATCTTCCCCAGGACTAGGAAAGGGAATGTTAAAAAGCACTACTGCGTGTGTGTGTGTGTGTGTGTGTGCACGCGCACGCACGCCTGTGCGTGTGTTCTAAACCAGGCCTTTGAAAGATAAACATTTGATGTAGGGAAATGTTGAAAGTAAGAAAGTCATAAGCAGGTTTCATTACATTTTTCTAAAAATATTTGGCTTACAAAATCAAGCCCACTTAAAGTTTTCCTCCTTCTATTTTCTTTTCTTAGTCATTTCAACATATTGTAGGGAGTTTCACCGTGCCATAATAATGTTATTTTTATACAAGTTTTAATAGTGAAAATAAAGTCGGTGGACCCCATTGCCCTCCACACAGCTGAAAGTGCGTTTCTCTGCCCAATTCTTCCCACACTCAGGAAAAAATACCAGACTTAAAATTAATTTCAGCACTTAAGCTCTTGTGAGGTCCTGTAATATTTGATCACTGTTAAAGAAAAAAATTCTATGGCATATATTATAAATAATAGAGGGGAATAAGAGCAGATGGGACTAATTAGACTTTTCCAGTTTGATTTTACCATTTTCAAAATAAAACACTTTATTTTTGAACTAAGTTTATTTTGTTCTATATTCAAAGAGTGTATACTCCAGTTTTCACTTCTGCAACGACAGAAGTAGCATAAACACACTCTATTTTCTAGACTAATTTGGGACCATCTAATTCCAGATGCTTCATCTTAAAACTTGTCTAGTTTAAGTAAATCAAATTTGATATTATAGTAATAATGATTATTAATAATTGTGAAATGTATTGAGAAAATATGTTCAGCAATGTTTTTTGTATGTTTTGTGCATTAATTCATTGAATCCTAACAACAACACTGTGAGTTAGGTACAATTACTTCTCCAGTGAGGACATAGAGAGGCTAAGTGCTTTGCATAGGAGTGCATATATCCAATAAATGGTAGATGAGAAAGATACACAGGTACAGATATGTAGTGATAAGGCTGGGACTAGATCCCTTTGTATGCCCTGAGGATATGGCCTTAAATTTTGTCGTTGAGATATGTCATCTATATCATCCTGGTCCTGGTCTTGAGATACCTATCAATATCTATCTACCTATCATATATCAATCTATTTATCTATATAGATAGGCATAGATACATATGTGGGGCTATGTGTGTAATTAGAGAAGGGGAGCACACACACACACGCACACACACACGGCTTTTAAAGTGATAGAAACTGTTCCCTTTGGTGGTTGAGACCTAGAGCAGGATCTTCCACACTGGATGTAGAGGAAAAAGGAAAGGCTTTGGTAGAAGAGATAGCATTGTGGACCATTTGGAAGGTGGAAATAGAAGAACATTTCACCAAGACGGATGAGCCCATGGAACTCTCTGTGCAGGGAACAGGGAGGTGTATATGAAATACAGAAACCCCATTCTATGTTTTCTTCTACTTCTCTCCATTACCTGTCCTTTTCGCAACTTAGATAATTTACCTGTAACAAGGTTTTTTTTCTCTTTTCCTTTAGTATGGGTTACTTCCAATATGACTAGTAATATAGCACAATATTTAAGTGTTTCAGTTCTGGAGAGACAGTGCCTGCTGTATGGTTTGCACTGCTGCTGCCTAGCAGCTGTGATTTAAGGGATGACAAGAAGGTAAGAAAGGAGACAGGAGTAGGTCTTTGCAGCAAACAAGAAAATAGAGACAGAATTTCAAGGAAGTTGGGAGGAAAGTGGAGGGTCATTAAGAGTGTCAGATCCTGCAGGACAGCCAAGAAAGAAAATGGCCGAGAAAAGCCTTTTTGTATATCAGATTGTTCAATATGTGAGCCCAACATGTGATTTAAAATTTCCTCATAACCACATCAAAAAGACACAGGTAAAGTTAGGTTTAAAAAAAAATTTCATTTAGGGGTACCTGGGTGACTCAGTCAGTTGAGTGTCTGACTCTTGGTTTCGGCGCAAGTCATGATCTTATGGTTTGTGAATTTTGGCTTCACGTTGGGCTCTGTGCTAATAGTTTGGAGCCTACTTGGGATTCTCTCTTTTCCCATCTCTCTGTCTCTCCCCCATTCACTTTGTCTCTCTCAAAATAAATTAATTAATTAAAAAATGTTTCATTTAACCCAACATAGCATAAGAAAGATTTAATCAGTATAAAAATTTACATTTTACATTCTTGATTTCACACTGTCTTTGAAGTCCAGCATGTATGAGTGGAGAAGTGGGACCAGCCGTCAAGTTCTAAAGAGTTAGGATAGAGTGGATGGTAATGACCCAGGCACTGAGAGTGTGAGAGCTTAGACACACTTAGAAGGCAAAGAGTTGAGACCCATTTTTTAAAATTCATGCTTTATTTTTTTTTAATAGTTTATTGTCAAATTAGTTTCCACATAACACTCAGTGCTCATCCCCACAAGTGTCCTCCTCCATGCCCATCCCCTCCTCCCCCCACATCCATCAGTCCTCAGTTTTTGTCAGCATTCAAGAGTCTCTCATGGTTTGAAAAAGACAACTGATATGAGGATTCAGTTCATAGTTCATAGAGATAGTCAACAAATGAAGAAAGAGAACTTGGAGTTGTGAGGAGAAAGTTACAAATATTTGCCACTGAGGGTGAGGTCTAGAGGGCCCATGAGGATGACAGTCAGCATTGTGTTCTGTGTTGGCGAATGGACTCTCAGTTCTGAGGGTCCTGTTTGGCTCTTGTCTTCCACAGGCCCACTGCCCGTACAAGTTAACTAGACACCTTCCTGGAGGCATTAGTATTTGCACCTCTTAAGGGCACCAGTGCAGGTTTAATTGGACAAATGAGACAGTCTTTTCTATGAGACTGGAAGAGAATTGGTTATAGATGTATAGGCTTTCTTCTAAAAACCTGGTGTTTCAGTGGATATTTCCTGTTTTCATTAACTCCTACATCCATTTGTCATTCATTAACCTATTCACTCTTCAATGTAAAATATTTATTGAATTTCTACTAATGTTTTCTTGAAACGTCCAATCAAGGCATTAATTCTTTTTTTCATTCACAAGCCTTCATTGAGCACCCCCCCACACACACACACACACTCTCATTTTCCATGATTAGGACCAAACTGATGCAAATTTTTACATGGGTGAATTGATTTGGATAATTTTTCTATCTTGCTTTATGTGTTCTCTGTTTTCTAGTAGTGACTTACCCTTTTTTGACCTTGCCCTAAGATTTATGCCATCTAAACACAATGATTCACCACCAAGGTCAACATGGCTACCACCACCACCACCACCACCACCACCACCATCATCAACAATAGATAAACTTCAGGTTTTATTCTAAACTCTACTACTTATTAGGAGACAAAACATAGAGGAAATCTATAAATGTATCAGTGATTTTGATGCCCTTAACTTTTCCAGAAGCATTGGCATTGTGAAAAGAGAATGGTTATTAACACAAATGAATCTCTATTTTTTAAGTTTATTTATTATGAGAGGGAGAGAGAGAGAGAGAGCTCATGAGCAAGGGAGTGACAGAGAGAGAGAGAGAGGAGACAGAAAGAATCCCAAGCAGGATTCACACTGACAGCACAGAGCCCCATGCAGGGCTGGAACTCATGGACCCGTGAGATCGTGACCTGAGCTGAGATCAAGAGTCAGACAGTTAACCAACTGAGCCACCCAGGTGCCCCTCTATTTGTTGCAAAGTAAAATGAGTGACAGTATTTCTTGTCCAACATTTTTAGATACAAACAATTTGAAAGTATTTTATAGTAAAGCCCTATATAGATTCTACAAATATTATTTTGTTATATTGCTTTCTCATGTATCTATCCATTTATTACTACCTCTATTCCTTCATTAATCCATATTATTTGTTTACATATTTCAAAATAAATTGCTTTACATAGACATTTGGATATTTTTCCCTTAAACACTTTAGGATGCATATCATTAACTAGATTTTGATATTTATTTTGAGAGAAAATTGAAATGCAGTGCAGTGGAATGGAATCCTGAGTGTATTTTGCTGAATTCTGATAAATGCAAATAACTATGTAACCCACACTTCTATCAAGATAGAGAATATTGCCACCATCTCAGAAAGTTTTCTAAGACCAATAAGTCATCTGATTTTACTTCTCCCATAGGTTTGTTTCATGTCATAAAGATGACGTGAAAATGACTTAGAAAGAAAGGATACCTGTGATAAAACAGTGACCTGGTGATGTGACCTCATGAAGCTGGGAGCATTAGAGGTTTGATGATGGTCTGTCTGGTTTCCTCATGAGCAGAGAGGGCAGTGGTATGCACCCTCTCAAAACCAAATACACTATCACTTGTCTGTGGTCAGAATTGGTCAAGATCTTGGGATAAGTAATGGGTGCTGCCAAGCTCCTATGCAGATGTATGGAAGTGTGGAAAGGAGCCATTCCTCTCTGCTAACATGTATTAGGAAAGGGCAATGGGAGTCATGCTATTAGCCCAGCATTGTGGAATTCAAGTTTGCCCTCAATGGCAAGAGAATACTTCTGACATCATAGACCCAACCAGCATCTTCATGGTACTGTAACCCTCTAGCATTGTCTTAGGCCACTGTGTCAAGAAAAGCACATCTTTACAGATTGAATAAGGGGAAATCTGGGATAACTAACTATTAAGAAACTTAACCTGTGGTCTCAACAAGTGGAAATAAAAGTATCAGCAAAGAATCAGAATATTCAGGAGACTTCAGCCTGATCTTTTCTTGAGCATCTTCTTTTCCATTTAAATCTAATTATCATGGATCCAAGATTATATTTTGCAAAAGGATTTGGGACATATTTTAACTGTTATATGTGTATATGTTTATCTATTTTCATTTTTTCTTCTTTTAATTTGTTGGCATGATATAAAAGATTATCATAAAAATATCTTTAATTTGAGGTAAGAGTAGGTGTCTTTTTTTTTCTTTCTTGATCTCCTCTATTCAGATCAGACAGAGTTTCACTGGAGTGAAATCATAACTTTATTAGTCACATCTTAACATTAGAAATGTCCATGCCTGTGTGAGTGACTACGAAGAATGGAGATTATGCTTAAAGTCTAAACCTCAGACTTGTGGGTATTTTCTCCTCTGTGTTTAAAAAAAATACCAGAAAGGAAAGATTTAACTCACTGGTTATTTTGAGAAAATCAATTTCCATAAATACATTTAATTGCCCACTCATAAATTTATATTTCCCTTTCCCTCACTGCATAAATGGTTTCCTGCATTCAGTTTAGCTCCATGCCCCATGTTTTCATAAGAGTTTTTTTTTATTCCTGATATTTGTCTGGTCAAGCCATTCTTTTGCTAAAAGAGCTGGTAGCTTTTCATTGCCTTAAATATGAATTCCAGAATTCTTAGTGGGACATTCAAGGCTGTTCCCAAACTGATTTTCTAGCTTTACCTCCCCTGAGGATTCCTTCCCAATTCCCTCCCTTTTCCTTTCTAGTTCCGACTATTCTTGCATTCTTTGTTGTTACCCTGTGTGCATAAAATTTTGAGGGGTGGGCACGTAAAATTTTATGTCACCACATTTAGATGAGTGTGTGTGCCTATCTACCTATGTTACAGGCAACTCCTTTGTCAGAAGATAATCTCTAATCTACCCTTCACTTGTTTTTTAGGCTTTAAAAAGTTATAGTAAATATAGATAATATGAAATTTACATATTAACCATTTTTAAATGCTGCACAGTTCATTGACATTAAGTATATTCACACTATTGTATAGCCATCACCACCATCCATCTCTGGAATTTTGCATCATTCCATACTGAAACTCTGTATCCCCCATTAAACAATAACTCCCCATTGTCTCCTCCCTCCAACCTCTGTAGCCTTCATTATACTTTCTGTCTCTATGAATTTGACTACTCAAGGTATCTCCTATAAGTGGAATCCTATAGTGTTTGTCCTTTTATATCTAGCTTATTTTACTTCGTGTAATGTCTTCAGAGTTTATATTGTAGCATGTATCAGAATGTCCTTCCTTTTAAAGGATCGGTAATATTTTATTGTAGGGATATAACACATTTTGTTTATCCATTTATCTGTTGATGGACAGTAGGGTAGTTCCCATGTTAGGGTTATTGTGAAGAATAATGTTATGAACATTAGTGTGCAAATATTTGAGTCTCCTCTGCAATTCTTTTCTGTATATATCCAGGATGGAATTGGTGGGTCAAATGGCACTTCTATGTTTAAGTTTTTGAAGAGCTGCTATACCATTTCTACAGTGGCTGTTTCTACATACTATTTCTACAATTTTACCTTCCTGTCAAAAATGTACAAAGCTTTCAATTTCTTCACATCCATGCCATCACTTGTTTTCTGTTTTTGTTTTGCTTTGTTTTTGTTTTATGATAACCATGTTTCTGGGTGTGAAATGGATAACTGATTATGAGTTTAATCTGCATTTCGTTAATAATTAGTGATGTTGAGGATCCTTGTATGTGCCTATTGGGCATTTGTATGCCTTCTTTGAAGAAATGTCTATTCATGTTTGTGCCCATTTTTTCAATTAAGGTGTTTGCTTTTTCATTGTTGAGTTTTAAGAGTTTTTTTAAATACATTATGGGTATTAAGTCCTCATGAGATATGTGATTTGCAAATATTCTCTCCCATTCTGTGAGTTGTCTTTTTAATCTGTTGATAATGTCCTTTGATGCAGAGTTGTTAATTTTGATGAAGTCTAACTTATCTGTTACTTTTCCTTTTTTTCCTATGCTTTGGTGTCATAGCCAAGAAATCATTGCCACATACTTTGTCATGAAGCTTTTCCTCTATGTTTTCTTCTAAAAGTTGTACAGTTTTAGACTTCACTTTAGGTGATCCATTTTCAGTCAATTTTTCTATATGATGTGAGGTAAGGGTCCATCTTTGTTCTTTTACGTGTAGACATCCAGTTTTCCCAAGACTACTGTTGAGGAGAGCCCTTTCCCCCATTAAATGGTCTTGGCACTCTTGCTGAAAATTATTTGATCATATAAGCACAAGTTTATTTATGGGTTCTCTCTTCTTTCCATTGGTCATATGTCTGCCTTTATGAAAGTATCATACTGTTTTGATGACTATAGGTTTATAGTAAATTTTGAAATCAATATGTGTCAGTTCTCCAACTTTGTGCTTTTACACAATTGTTTTGGCTACTAGAGGATCCATTGAGATTCCATATTAATTTTAGGATAGGTTTTTCTATTTCTGCCCAAAAACTGTTGAGCTTTTCATAGGGATGGAATTGAGTCTGTAGATTTCTTTGTGTAGTACTGACATCCTAATTAAGTCTTTTAATCCATGAATATGGGATGTCCATTCATTAATTTATGTCTTTGTTAGTTTATTGCAGCAGCGTTTTATAGTTTTCTGCATGTAAGTCTTTCATCTCCCTCCCCCTTAGTAAGTTTATCCCTTTTGGTGCTGGTATAAATGAATTATTTTCTTAATTTTCTTTTCAGATTGTTCATCATTTCTTTTCTGATTGTTCAGATTGTTCATCATATATAAAATTGCAATTGATTTTTTTTTGTTGATCTTGTATCCTGCTACCTTGTTGAATTGTTTATTTGTTCTAACAGTTGTGTGTGCTGCATGCGTGTGTGTGTGTAATCTTTAGGGTTTTCTACATACAAAATCATGTCATCTGTGAACAGAGATAATTTTACTTCTCCCTTTCCAGTTTGAATGTCATTTATTTCTTTTCCTTGCCTAATTATTCTGTCTAGTACCTCCAGTACTCATTTAATTAGAAGTGGTAAAAGTAGACATCTATGTTTTTATTTTTTTCCTTATGTTAGAGGAAAAGCTTTTAGTCCTTCAACATTAAGTATAAGGTTATCTGTGAGTTTTTCATAAATGACCTGTATTATGTTGAGATAGTTTCTTTCTATTCCTAATTTGTTGAGCTTTTTTTTTTTTAATCATAAAAGGGTATTGAATTTTGTCAGTTGCTTTTCCTGTATCTACTGAGATTATCTTATGGAATTTTTCCTACATTCTATTAATGTGATATATTACATTGATTTATTTTTGTGTGTTGAATCATCTTTACATTCCAGGAATAAATGCCACATGGTCCTGGTGTATAACTTCTTTTAGATGCTGTCACATTAAGTGTTATGGTATTTGGTTGAGGATTATTTTACATCAATATTTATAATATATATTGGTCTTCAGTTTTCTTTCCTTGTACCATATTTGTGTGCCTTTGGTATCAGGGCAATGCTAGCCACAGAGAGTGAGTTAGGAATCCATCCCTCCTGCTCAAGGTTTGGAAGAGATGGAGTAAGGATTGGTGTTTGTTCTTCTTTACATACATGTTAGGTAGGATTCACTAGTGAAACCATGAAGTATAGGTGTTTTCTTTGTTGAGAGGTTCTTGATTATTGGTTAAATCTCCAAACTAATTATGAGTTTATTCTGGTTTTCTATTTATATTTCTATTCAGTCTTGATATGTTTTTAAGAATTTATACATTTCATCTAGGTTACCCAATGCATTAGCATACAGTTTTTCAAAGTACTCTCTCTTTATTTCTGTAGATTTGGTAGTACCCTCCTTGCTTTCAATTCTGATTTTAGTAATTTGAGAGAAAACATGATATCTTATAAAAGTATTTAGCCAGATAAGATATTATAAAGGATGAGAAAGTAAAAAAGGGAGAATTAAAAACATTTGGCCCTGAAGACTTGCCTGAACTCAAATGGCATTCCTAAGTTTGTATCCCAGTATATATCACAAAATAGGTATCTTTGAACCCAACATGTGAAGTAGATCAAAGGTCAGTTGTTCATAACTGTGTGTCACTGTGGTCAGCTTTTGTCACTGAAAGACTGTGACCTTGAAATGATGGCTTTTCTGTCCAGTATATTTCCCTAAGTGTTTTGAAGCCAAAGCAAATGGCTGAGATGACCCAAGGCTGGATGGCTTACTGGTTATTTCTGAAAGAGGGAAAATGAAGGGGACTTCAGTTTTTTCTTTCTCTTTTCCATAAGATTTCTATTTCTGCCACCTGTTTGTACCTCATAGAGTACTTAGAAGGCATCAGTGAAACTCCCAATAAATACCCAGTATTTTTCTACATCAAAAGTTTCACAACTCAACACTTCAGGAAGTCTGATTTTATTACTTGTTTATACATTTTTCCCCTTTGCCTGAACCAAAGCTTTCTTTTGCCAAATTTAAATGAAATTTGCTCCTCATAGAGTTTCAGTTTGATACTGAATTCAGAAGCCAGAAAGAGGGAAGTATGCATTTTAAATGTATCTAATTTTTTAATGGATGTATCATAGTATTCAAAGCCAGGTATATACAAAAAATTGCAACACATTTCCTCAAGCAACCACTTATAGATCATAGAAATGAAGTTAATAATTATGTTTTACATTTTTTAATGAGGAGTGAGGAATGTACCTGAATGGTCCAGTTTATTGGAAATTTTTCCAGGAAAACTTCCCATCAGTGTCTTCCAGTAGAGATCAGTTCTTATTTTAAAAGCATCTAAGTTTACTCCTCTCCACTTCTCTCTCTCTCTCTTTCAGCTCTTTCAGGTGATGGAGGGTCTGAGGATCATTTCCACTAATTATTTCTAGTCCCTCCTCACATAACACCTGAAGAGGACATTCTATTTATGGGAACCAAGTTACTTAGAAATATTTCCAAGCTCCTTAGCAGAGGTCAGTACACACATTAGCTGGGGGCAAAAGGAATATTCAAGCTCAGGCACCCCTTTGAATTCACAGCTGGGATTTTTGCAGCTCCATGCTATCAGTCTGGTCCCCTTGGTTACCCTTTACCTTGCTCATAATATCCAGACAGCGTGTCAGGACCCATCTCATCTCCACATATCAACAGATGTTTGTGGAGGATCAGCTGTTCCCATGGTACCTGGGCTTAGGGATTTGTGTTGGAATGTGTGGTGTTTCCCAGAGCCTGGGTTCCCAGCATCTGCTCATATACAATTTTGATTCTCTTCACCTACTGAGTCCTTCTAGGATTTCATGGTGCTGCTCTGACATTTTCACACTCTGGGTCCTAACTCCCTATTACAAGCTACAGGGATTAATGAATTCCTTCCCTGAGATCTGACTGCACTTGCTTTAATATGCCATTTGTTCCTCCCTGCTTTTTTTTTTTTTTCTCCATTAGGGTAATTTTCAAAGAAGCACTAGTTAACTACTTTCCTCATTCTAAATCCATGTTATAAAACTTTCTGAATTGGGCTACTTCCTCTGGAGAAAATGTAAACAACTTTATCTTGGTGGAAAGACTCCCTCCCTTCTGTGTGTGTGTGTGTGTGTGTGTGTGTGTGTTTAAGTTTATTCATTTATTTTTGAGAGAAAGAGAGAGAGAGAAAGAGAGAGAGAGAGCATGCTTGCTTGCACAGAAGCAGGGGAGGGGCGGAGGGCTACAAAGAATCTGAAGCAGACTCCAGTCTCTGAGCTGTCAGCACAGAGCCCCACGCAGGGCTCGAACCCACAAACTATGAAATCATGACCTGAACCGAAGTCCGATGCTCAACTGACTGAGTCACACAGGTGTCCCCTCTTCTGTGTGTTTTTTATCCTATTTTCTTAGCTGTGTGCTTAATAGCATGTAAAAAACCCAAATTGGGTGGCCATGGCTCTCATATAACAATAGATATAGTGTGGAAATATTTTTGAATAAAAATAAAATGGTGGCTACAACCTGTGTAAGTTAAGTGACATTTAAATAATAAGACATTTGAAACAGACATTTTATCAAAAAAATTTAAAAATTTCCCTTGAATCATGAATAAATTTATGATAATGTTTCTTACATAATACTCAATTCCCCAACTTTAAAAAATATGTACCTTGTGTGATAACTCTTTAGTCTAAGTCTCAATTGTGGATTTGAAAAAGATGAATAAACAAACAAAAAAACTTGAGAAAAGTAAAAGACCAGTTTGAACAGAACCAGCTTGGAAACTACAGATAATACAGATTCCTTGTTGCTACCGTTGGTAGGATTCCCAGATTTAGAAGAAAAGATACCCCTTAAAAAAATCCAGATGGGTGTGGGGGTGGATGGGGGAGATGGGCATGGAGGAGGGCACTTGTGGGGATGAGCACTGGGTGTTATATGGAAACCAACTTGACAATAAACTATTTATAAAAAAAAAACAAAAACCAGAAAACTGAGATGCCAGTTAAATTTGAATTTCAGATAAACTATGAATAATTTTTATCCTAAATATGTCCCAAATATGGCATGAAGCATACCTGGTCTAAAAGAATTATTTGTTGTTTATCTGAAATTCAGATTTCACTGGATGTCTTCTATTTATCTGTCAGCCTTAAACTTTAGAGGTTCCAGTTCAGTTGAAGGTGAGTGGTAAAAGCCCAAATGACTATAATTTTCATACTGTAAACTCTGCCTGGAATTCTTATAAGTCAGACTTGGAAACCACCAAATTATCATTTTAAGACAGAACACACACACACACACACACACACACACACACACACAGTAATACAGAGACCTAATGGTGGTCCCAAATTCTGTGTCTGATAGATTTATACTGCAAATGAAGACAAAATTTTGTCTGAAATAAAAGACCAAAGAACATTTGAACTTGCCTTTGGGGATCCTGGCACAGGTAAGAAAATATTTAGGCATTTTTCATACTATAGTCTGAGCTATAAACTGGTAGAATTATAATCCTGGTGATCAATATTGTTTTGGCTGGCTAGCTTGAACTTTTGTTATCAAATATGGCTGGTTGTTATTAGATATTATCATTATCTTTTATGATTGATAGTGAAGTACACGTTAAAAGTAAAACCTAAAAAACTATACATATAGTAAGTACCTGATATGTGTCACTGCTGTCAGAAAATGATAAATGAGATAGTTTAGGATCACACTTCTCCAGGTGTTTAAATGAATAGTTTAGGATCACAACAATTTCTAACAGGCCTTTAAGTTTATTATGATAAGCTGATTAACATGGAGCTTTATATGCAAAGTGCCAGAGTATTAGAATACCTGGTTTCACAGAGTTTACAATATTAAAAAAATTCTTCTCATTTTCAAATGTAGCAGCCTCAATATAAAGCTTTATAAAGGTGAAATCCCTTTATGGACAGTTGAGGCTACATGGTTTGGTGAGAAGATGACATTAATGCTCTTTGTACAAACTGGATTTATTTAATTAAGAATAAGTTATGGCATTTAGCACTACCTGATATGTTTTTATTGGTCGTTTTATTGGTCATTGTCACATGAGACCTTTCTGGATTTCTTTTTCCTGTTAAGAGTGCCGGTTGTAACCAGCCTGGACATGGGAGGCTGTGCTATGTGACGTGAAATAATCTCATTGGACACATGGGGGACTTTCAGGCTTTTTAGTGTAGAAGATCCAGATCCATTTCCAACTATTTCATTATGTCTTTTCTGATGGTTACTGCCCACTTTGAGCTCTCATTTGCCAGATGAACATAGCCCTGCACACTGGACCATCTACTGCTCCAGCAATCTCTTCATAATGTTTAAGTCTGGTAGTCTGATAGTATTTGGGGAGGAAGGGGGGCAAGCACTATGTTATGGACTTACAGACTTATTTAGAATTGTCCATATTGTCTCTAGAAGAAATCTGTAAGTATTTTATCACTTGGTTGTTTGACTTGGAAGTAATTTTGAAAATCACAACACCAAAGCAAGCAATGTAGACAGAGAGCATCATTAGCAGCACAAAGGGTGTATCCTGAGAAAGAGCCTAAAGAAAGTAAAACCTCAATATGCCAGGATGAGTGAGGATTTAGGGGTAATTATTCTTTCTGGTTGGCTGGAAAATGTCTTTCTGAAAATTAAATCTAATATGATATGAAAGTTGCTGTGCTTAATATTCTGGCTTGTACAAAGAGGACTAATGCAGAGCACCTGCTCTCAAGGATCAGCTAATCCAGGTGAGGAGTTAAGAAATGTGTATGAAAACTTAATTAACAGGATAAATGGGCAGCACAGGAAGGTTATTTCTTGTCTCCAAAATGGAACTATTAAATGTGAGCTTCTTGTTCTCTAGACTAGCTTATTTTGTTGCAGTAAATATAAGATGGTGGATGGAATTGGGTCATTCTTTGGATATATTTCTTAATATTTCTTATGGTCAATAGTTGCAATAAAAAGAATATAATAGCCACTTATGAAGTGATTAATACTCTTGTAAGAGATTTTTTAAATTTAACAGTTTTAATCCCCTCAACAAACCTGTGAGCTAAGAGCTTACAGAAAACGAGAGGTTAGGTAACTTGCCCTAGTTTGCACAGCCACTAGGTAGCTGAGTCAGGCTGGCCCGTGGAGTCCATGCTGAACAGTAGTTCTGTTCTACCTTCTTTGTTTCTGCTTATCAACTCTTATGGTGCCTTCTAAAAAGTTACATTCAAGAAAATGTTTCCTTTTCTTTTGTCTCTTTATGATACAAAGTTGAAAGGAAAAACACCTGGTTAATGCATGGTTCTTATAAGAGATATTCTGTACTGGATCACTGAAATTTTGCATTGATGAGGCTGACACCGAGTCAAGGTCAGTTTATGAGAGCAGGAAGAAACAGCAAGACAAACATTAACATCCACCTAACGACCCACGATCCACAAAGAGGTTGTGTGGGATGCCAGAAGAAAGTACAGTTACCTGGAGAAATATGCTACAGTAGGTAGAAAGGGATATTTTTCTGTGAGAAACCAAGGTGATTTCTGTGGAAGAACTATTCAGTTAACAACAAACAAGGGAAGCAGTGAGCTGTCTCAGGGTTTGTAACATCTGTTATAACTGCACCTGCCTCAGAGATTTCCTGGTTCCTATTCCTGAGAGACAAAGTCAGTCAGCAGGAAATGAGGCAAGTGCATAATGACTTTACGGAAAAAGATGGAATTTAACTTCTTGGGTTTAATTCCTGACAGTGTTACACATCCCCTTTGTTGTTCACCATACTTTACAAGGTGGCAGTTTGTATATAGGAAGATGGGGGAGTAGAAAGGGACCTTGGCTTGGAAACAGTGTTTAAGGAGCACAGGAATACCTTGAGCCATTGGTCAATTGAGTGACATCATTGCACCTGGCCAGTTAGTCCTCACTCTGACTCAGTGGGTCACAGGTGGAAACAAAGCATATCCCTACTTACCAGAACAATTCAAAGTCTCACCACTTTGTCTCTCCTTTCTTTCTCTAATCAATTTTTCTCAAACTTTAAAGTGAATCAGAATCACCTTGACAGCTTGTTAAAACAGATTTCTGGACCTGATGCCCAGAGTTTCTGACTCAGTGTGTCTGGTATGATGCATGGGAATTTGCAATCCTGCAGGTTACCAGGTGATGCTGATGTTGCTGGTCTGGGATTACACTTGAGAACCATTGCTCTAATTGATTTAGACAGAAATCCTCTATGCTTATTATTCTATTCTAGGGCCTTTCTCCCATCAGGATTATCCAGCACCCAGAGATTTCCATCTTTTCTTCCTATTACTACAAATGATGAGAACCGACCTTCCCTTTCCTCTCCATCCTAACCCCAACCCCAGCCTAGTCCAGCCCCAGCATTCCTCTCCAACTTAAAGAAATTAGTTAAACCACATTCCAGTGGCTCCAGAAAGTAGAGTGGCTATGGCCTTCCCAAGCTAGTAGAATGGAGCAGACCTTTCCCCCAAAGGCCTCGCTACACTGGTGATAGTACTCTAGATCAGTTTTTCTGGAATCAGACTACTGCAGATGGAATGCAAATAGCTTTATCCATTATTACTTATGAGACTTAGAGCAAGTACCTAACCTTTCTGTAGTTCATGTGAAGAGTATAGAAGAGTACCGGTACATAGAAAGCTACTTAAAAAAAACAGTTATTAAAATCAGAAACTCCTTGGATAGCATATATGCAGCATCATTCAAAGAAATAAAAAAGTTTATAATCTATATGTGGAGTATTTATTGTATTACTATGATTACAGTGTATCTACATTAATTGAATTTGTATTGATCATTATAATGATCTACATTATTCTTACATTGTTTTATTCAGGTATAATTAACATAGAGTGTTATATTAGTTTCAGGTGTACAGTGATTCAAAGTTTTTCAGTGATCATCAAGATAAGGGACTCTTATCTTTTAGCTATTTTACCCATCCCTCTCCTCTGTCAAGCACCAGTTTGTTCTTCATATTTAAGAGTCTGGGTTTTTGTTTGTGTCTTTTTTTCTTTGGTAATTTGTTTTGTTTCTTAAACTCCACATATGAGTAAAATCATATGGTTATTTGTCTTTCTCTGACTTATTTATTTCAGTTAGCATTGTACTCTCTAGATCCATCCATGTAGTTGCAAATGGCAAGATTTCATTCTTTATGCTGAGTAATATTCCATTGTCTATATACCATTGTGTGTGTGTGTGTGTGTGTGTGTGTGTGTGTGTACTACATCTCCATTTGTCTATGGATGGACATTTGGGTTGCTTCCATAATTTGGCAATTGTAAATAACACTGCAATAAACATAGTGGTGCATATATCTTTTTGATTAGTGTTTTCATTTTCTTTGGGTAAATACCTAGTAGTGGAATAACTAGATCATATGGTATTTCTATCTTTAATTTTTTGAAGAACCTCCATACTGTTTTCCACAGTGGCTGCACCAATTTTCATTACTAGCAAGAGTGTACACAAGTTCCTTTTCCTCCACATCCTCACCAATGCTTGTTATTTCTTATGTTTTTGGTTGTAGCCGTTTTGACAGGTGTGAGGTGATATCTCATTGTGGTTTTGATTTGCATTTCCCTGATGATGAGTGATTAGGCAGCTTTTCACGTGTCTTTTGGCCATCTTTATGTCTTCTTGGGAAAAATATTTGTTCAGGTCTGTTGCCCATTTTTTAAATCAGATCATTTATTTTATTGGTATTGAGTTGTATGTTCTTTATATATTTTGTATATTAACCCATGTACTCCAAAAACTATAAAACATTGATGAAAGAAATTGAAGAGGACACAAATAAATTGAAAGATACTCCATGCTCATGATTGGAGGAATCAATATTGTTAAAATGTTCATAGTACCCAAAGAAATCCACATACTTAATATAATCTCCATTAAATTACCAACAACATGTTTCACAGAAGTAGAATAAATAATCCTATAGTTTATATGGAGCCAGAGAAGACTCCAGATAACCAAAGCAATCTTTGCTGTAGAACAAAGCTGGAGGTATCACAAGCCCAGGTTTCAAAATACTACAACTATATAGTAATCAAAAATAGTATGGTCCTGACACAAAAAATAGATACATAGATCAATAGAACAGAAATGAGAGCCCAGAAGGAAACTCATGCTTATATGGTCAATTAATCTAAGACAGAGGAGGCAAGAATACACAATGAAGAAAAGACCATCTCTTTACCAAATAGTGCTGGGAAACCTGGGAAGCTACATGCAAAAAAGGAAACTGGACCACTTTATTACACCATAAACAAAAGTAAATTCAAAATAGATTAAAAACCTAAATGTGATACCTGTAACCATAATATTCCTGGAAGAAAACAGATAGTGATTTCTTTGACATTGGCCATAGCAACAATTCCATAGAGATGCCTTCTGAGGCAAGGGAAACAAAAGCAAAATTAAACTATTTGAACCACACCAAAATAAAGTGCTTTTACACAGCAAAAGAAATCATCAATAAAGCATAAAAGCAACCTACTGAGTGGGAGAAGTTATTTGCAAATTATATATCCAATAAAGGGTTAATATCCACATCATTTTCTCAAAGTAGAAAAGTAAAATTCCATATGTAAGGCATTTATAATGTTTTAGTTACTTAAATATTTTTGAATGAATACTTATTAAAATATTAAAAATTCATATTATACAAATATAATATGTATTTGTATCTGAAATTATAGCAAATATAGTATATTAAATATAAAATATACAATGTCATATAATACATAATATATATTTGATATATATTACATATATAATTATATATATATATGTGCAAAGTCATTTAAAAAGTACCTATATTGGGGCGCCTGGGTGGCTTAGTTGGTTGAGCATCCATCTCTTGATTTCAGTTCACGTCATGATCCCAGACTTGTGGGATCAAGCCCCACGTCTTCACACTTACTCTGGCGCCTACTTAAGATTCACTCTCTCTCTGCCCCTTTCCCCCACTAGTTCCCTCTCTCTCAAAAATAAATAAATAAACAAGTAAATAAATAAGTAAATAAATAAATAAATAAAATGTACCTATATGCAAGGTGTATATAAAATATATTAAAATGTTACATATAGAATTAACATTAATATAGGAAAATGTCAAAAAAGGAAAATATCCAGAAGATATATTTGTATATAATAGGTAATATAGATCATTATTATTATACATGTTATTTACTATTTCTAAACAACTGGTTCATTATTCACATTTCAGTCTATTCTGACACATTAGTGTTAATAAAATTATCATTGCTAATCTTATTGGACAAGCGACTCAACTAACAAATGTCATTATCTCATGGAAAGCTTATTTCATTTCCTCAGTACATTAACAAATGGAAACTCTGGTTTGGAGGTCTTTGGTATGTATTCAGTGCTTTTCTCTAAGTGTATGTTTTAAACAAAGAATAGTAATTAACACTATTTTTCACTTCTAAAGCAATATGTTAACTACAAAGGCTTTAAAAGTTTTGATAATATTTTCAGGGCCCTTGTTGAAGAGAGTGGTGTCAGCCTCATAGGGATCATTCTTAGGCTTCTAGAAAGTCCTACTGTTTTATCTCCTCTATCGTCCCACCATGGTCCCTGAAATTCTACTATTCCAGCATTCTTGATTTAGTCACCATGGTTATTCTCCGAAGGAGCAGGCTTTGGCAAAATGCTTCCATTTCTTTTTCTTTTAAGCTTATTTATTTATTTTGAGAAAGAGAGAGAGAGAGAAGAGAGAGAGAATCCCAAGCAGGCTCCACCGGGTCAACACAGAGCCCCATTTGAGTCTTGATAGCAAGAACCGTGAAATCATGACCTGAGCCAATTGCGAGAGTTTGATGCTTAACTGACGGAGCCACCCAAGTGCCCCCAAATGCCTCCATTTATAAGAGGAATAACTTCCTGTAAGTCCCATTATCATAAGGTCATTTTCTGATGGCCTGTGATAGCTTTGGGTATTTACAGTTTAGAGGCACCAAAAATACAAGAAAAGGAAGCTGGGGACAAATTGTTCCTGCTTCAAGCTTCTATATGGCTCCCCAAAAAAGGAAAAAAATTGTCAAACTGAAAGCTGATAATCATAAGTTATATGGCCCTAGTGAGATGTGTGACTGACAGAAGTTAATCTAAAGGCATGTGCTATTGAATAGTGAACTAAAAATTAATAATCATGCCTTATGGGAAAAGCCATGTGCACAGAGAATTTAGTCTATTTTGAATCACCACTCAAAGGACACTGATTTAAAGTTGGCTCTATTTAAATCTCCATGTATTTTAAGTGGGCAACTATTTAAAATCAAATACACAGTGGTGATTATAATAATCCCTTCCATTTGTTCAAAGCCTGACTGTATACAAAGTCTTTTCAAGGCATTTTCAGATTTTATCAAGGATGTTCTCTAGTTTAAGACTTAGCCTAGACCAACACTGTTTTGTAGAAGGTAATTAATAGACTTATTTTGCCCAAGTAGAAACCAAGGCTCAGACTGAGAAGTCAAATAATATAAGCTTATGCAGATGATAGGCTGTGTATCCAGGACTAAAATCAACCCCTTTGTGGTCAGTGCACTTTCCATCCCATTGTGCTCTCTTTGAAGATATTTTAGGTTGAGGGATAAATAATATGTGATTCTCAAGATCTGCAGAGTCACTATCTGAGTTCCAATCAAAGAAAAATTGGGACTGAGCAAGTATAGTCAGATGTTCTCTCCAGATGATACTGGTACTCCCTCTACCTCTGTTAATGGGCTGAATTAATTGTGTCTTCCCCAAGTTCATATGTTAAAAATTCCAATCCCTCATTACCTCAGACTATAATGGTATTTGGAGATAAAGTCTTTAAAGAGGTGATGAAGTAAATATGAGGCTGTTATGATGGACCCTAAAATTCAGTTTGACTGGTGTCTTTATAAGAAGAGGCACAGGATGCACATGTGGTTTGGAACAACCATGGCGAAGAGACATCAAGGGGGTAGTCCCCTGAAGCCAGAAAAGAGGCCTGTAACAGATCCTTCCCTCATGGCCTTGATGGTGACAACTCTGCTGGCACCTTGAACTTAGAATTCCAGTCACCCAGTTTGTGATACTTTGTCATGGCAGCCCTAGTAAACTAATACAACATCAAATACAATCTCTCTGAACCCCCGCCTGGAAGAAGTAATAAGAGGGCAGCTTTTGGAAACATCTTGTTAGTGAAGTTCTTCATTAGCATCTTAACCCCTAGAAAGTAGACCTTCCACCCCTCACAAACATGTCTTCCTGCTTATTTAAATTAAAGCTTTTCATTAACTATCTGCGAGTGGCATGTGCTGAGCATTTTTATTCTTTATGGAAATGTCCCATTTGCTTCCTCTTCCCCTTCATCACTTTTCCTTTCTCCTCCCTTTTTCCTCTCTTCTGTCACTGGCTTACCCATCCCCTCTCTTGTTTCTTTCCTGTCTCCCTTCTCTCTGGTCTTTCCCATCCTTTATCCCTTTGTCTTCTATTTTCTCCTCTCTCATTTCTCCACTCATATATTCTGCCATCCTTACCTAATCTTTCTTCTTTCTTCTCAAAACAATTTCTTTACAAAGGAAAGATGTTCAATCCTTTTTACCCCAATGCAAACATTCTTCAAAATAAATCATTCCATTTATTTCCTCTGAATTCAACACACACACACACATGAAATAAATTGCTGATCTAACCTCTAGCAGAATGGTAGCCATCAGTGAATAGATAGGAAGGCATTTCTGGGTTGGCACAAGGTTTTCCATGTCCCCAGAGTCATACTATCAAGCAGACATCAACTCTTAACTATTCAAAAGTTGTCCTGCAGCCACTTTTACCTAAATGTTGAGAATCCTGTCCTGTTTCAATTTTAAATATATTAAATATAGTCTAAGTTAGTGGGTCCAGCAAGGAGGAGGCTTCAAGTATTGACTGGCAGAAATGACTGAAATGAATAGGGATTTTTGAACTTATTGTTATATGATCAAACTGGAATTTGAAGGCTAAAGGACAGAGTGTCAAGCACACATCATGTCTTAGATACTTGTCTGTCTGCTCCAAAGCATTTCTTGCTGTATTTATGTGGGCATTGCAAAATGGAACATTGAAATCCCAACACTGAAATCAACATTGCAGATTCCCCCATTCTGTTTGACTCCTTCTTTGTAGGAAACAAATGGAGAAGAGCTTCTCAGCTTGTCATAAAAACAGCCCTCTTAACTCTCCACTTCAGCTTTTTGGATTTTAACTTATATATAGAATAACATACTTGTAATCCATAAAAAGATTTCTTAAATTGCAGGAGAAATATGGCTTAACACTTCTTCTCTGGCCCAAAGAAAATAATTGGTATCCCAATAAAGTCATTATTAAAGGTAATGGATGGGCAAAGCCTGGAAAAATCATTTTGAAAATTTCCAAACAGGCTGAAACAGGAAAATGTCTGGGTTTCACAGTGTTATTTAACAAACACACACTGTCTGCTCAGGGTACCTGCATCTCCTCAGTCATGAATTAAACATCATTTCTTGGTGCCCTTTCTTGTAATGATGGTAAAATCCATGACTTCCAGGTGTGGTTTCAGGATAGAAATAATAATTTAAAAAAAGAAAACTAGTGAAGCTTTCTACAGCTTTGAATGCTACAGGTGTTAATTGCCAGGTTATATCTAGAGTGACATGAATATGGAAAGACAAGGCTGAATGAGGTTTTCACACCATTAGAAGGTACCATTTGCTAAAGCCAAACAAGAATCCTGCTCTTTTGATGGACATAGATATCTTCCATCTAACGGTGGAATTTCAGATATCAATCCCAGGAGGAATACATTGCTATCTTCATTGTCTAGCAATTATGGAGCTTCTTTGTGTCAACCATCACTGAAAAGAAACTACATGTAACTATATCACTGTAATGCCCACACCTTTCTTAGGGTGTCTATATTCGCAACTATTGCCATAAGTCTATAAAAATGAGCTCATTCTGTAAAGGGCCTTGCATAAGCCTCATTTTTAGTCTACTCATAATCAAAGTTCAACTGCTTGTTCATTTTAAAAAGAGAGAAAGAGGGATGTCTGGATGGCTCAGTTGGTCAAGCATCCGACTTGATTTTGGCTCAGGTCATGATCTCATGGTCATGAGATCAAACCCTGCATTAAGCTCTGTGTTGAGCATAGAGTCTGCTTGGGATTCTCTCTCTCCCTCCTTCTCTCTGCTCTTCCCCTGCTCTCTCTCTCCCCCCACTTTCTCAAAATAAATAAATAAACATTTAAAAATCTATAAAAGAAAAAGAAAAGAAGAATGAACAAAACATAACAATGTCTTTTCAGAGTGTCATAGCTTGAGCAATCTTTTACATAGCAATTCACAAATTGAAATGTATATCTAGCTATCTATAGATCTGTGCTGAATTATATAAAATGTGAATTTTGGAAATGGGTATTTTGGAAATATGGAAAAATGGAGGGTTTATAAGAGCTCTAAATATAACAAAATGTGCCCTGAATTAGCTTGAGACTACCTAATTCACATTTTTGTCCATTGTCGCTTTAAGTACACTTGATGTTTTCCATGATTTTTCTTCGATTCTAAAAGTTATGATGGAAAAGAATCATTGACCAATCTGGAGAGATGTAGAAGAATCATATCTCACAGCTATTTCAGCTGTACATGTTTCTCTACTCACATTCACATGAGCTTTGAGCTTTCATTCTCTGAAATCTACAGCATTAAGTCACATTTGGAAGGTTGAATGGAAGATACCTGTCTTTTAAAAACTTTAAATCATGACTTCTTTTATATAATCTGAACCTTCTATTTCTCAATTATTCTCTATGAAATAACCATGTTAGGCTGTGTGATATTTAAGTTTCCTTATAATCATTTTGTGAAACTGATCTGGATCAAAGGTGGTCTACGCTAGCCCTAGTACAGGGAGAAAAATATACATAATATAGCAAAGACAACACGAAGTTAGTGGTATTTCCTTTTTTTGTTGCACTGTCATGTGAGGATCTGATTTGCCTGTTCAGGACCTGTGACCCAGAGAGAATGGGCAGAAAATAAGTGTGAGGCCATATGGAGTTTACAAGCCAACAGATATTTTGAACTTTCTCAAGTATTTACAAGACTTATACAAGTAAAAACGTATTCAAATTAATGACAGTTGCATAGGAATCTATTGTTCAGGTATTGTATATTCCAGGGAAGCATTGTCTAGACCTTTGTTTATCATACATCTGTATCGGTTAATGACTCTTCAGTTATTTGGAATATCATGATTTCTAATCTCAAGAGGCATATAGTAGAAGTGAGAGGTTTATTATATATATTTGTATTTATGTTTATTCTCCCTATATGTGAATATGTTGGATCCTATATATGTCATATAGATAACTATTACTTCTGGCTAACATCCCGACTCTTATGGAAAATGTTGAAGTACTCACATAGATGGAGCTTTGGGACTTATCTGATGGCTTTATGCCTCTATACCTTGATTTCCCAACTTCCTTCTTATTCATTGTCTTTGAGCAGTTGTGGAGTCTGCAGAATATCTGCTTTTGTCTGTGTGTAAGGTAAAGAGATGGTTATTTGAGAATAGGATAGGCTGGTTTTTAAATTATAGGCAAATCTTTTTCTACTAATGAAATTTGTTTCATTGGGATTTTAAATGGATTTTTTTGAAACTACTTGTATCCTCTTGGAGGAGATTTGCCATTATGAAAAGAGAATGGCCCTCCTGGATGGTCAATAAGTAGGTGATCATCTAAAACAAAGAACGGTTAGAAAGTCCAGATACAGGTTGTAAATTTGGCAACCAGAATTGGGTAAGCCAGGAGAGAGGTTTAGTCTTGGTTGAATAAAAACTAAATAGGAGTTAATTAAATTGGTTTTATTTTTTTTAATTGTTTTTAATGTTTGTTTATTTTTAAGAGAGAGAGACATAGACTGTGAGTGGGGGGAGGGTCAGAGAGAGAGGGAGACACAGAATCCGAAGCAGGCTCCAGGCTCTGAGCTGTCAGCTCGACCTCTGAGCTCGACGCGGGGCTCGAACCCATGAACTACGAGATCATGACTGAGTCCAAAGGTAGACGTTTAACTGACTGAGCCACCCAGGCGCCTCAAAATTGGTTTTAAAGAAGTGTATGGAGGGGCGCCTGGGTGGCTTAGTCGGTTAAGCGTCCGACTTTCGCTTGGGTCATGATCTCGCGGTNATTATATTTCACTAAAGCGTGAATGATCACAATGTTGATGAAAAATAGATCTGTAGTAGATTATTGATAAAATATACATAAAAAAATCAGCTTGTCCAGTGATTTCCACAGTCGTCTGGACAGCTTTATTCACACTATGCACATCTATGTCTGCCCATTGTTGTCACTGAAATTCTTTTTTTTAAATCTTTTTTTTATTTTTTTTAATTTTTTAAAAATTTTTTATGTTTTATTTATTTCTAGGAGAGAGAGAGACAGCATGAGCAGGGGAGGGTCAGAGAGTGAGGGAGTCACAGACTGAAACAGGCTCCAGGCTCTGAGCTGGCAGTCAGCACAGAGCCCGACGCGGGGCTCGAACCCACAAACCGCGAGATCATGACCTAAGCGAAAGTCGGGACACTTAAACGACTAAGCCACCCAGGCGCCCCTGTTGTCACTGAAATTCTTGATCTAAGGCAATAGTTTATTTTACAGATAAAGAGAGTGACTCAGAAAGATTAAGTGACTTGCTGCAAATCTAAGTTATTATATATCAACATACTGGCATCAGCAAAAAGGCTTACAATGAATCATCCTGGGACACATCAGAATGTCTTTCTTTGGGGAGGGAAGTATTGTTTTTCTTTTACAGCTGTAAAATTATGGACCCATTTGATTCTTCTTGTATCATTCTTAAATCTCAGGAGTTCAGCACTCCTGCCTTCTCCTTCCCTTTGAATGTGTACCCACATGCTACCCATGTTTTACATCCACATCACTCAGAAGAGAAAGGTTTGGAACTCTGCTTCTACCTAGTGAAACATAGTTCTTCCCAATAGCATCTTGTACAGCCTCTGGAAAAGCCAATCACCTTTTGTTTGTTGTTGAACTGAGTTAGTTGCTTTGTTTTCTTTCCTCTAGCTCTGTGAAACATGTATATTTGTCTTCATATTTTCTGTTTTGGTTCTTTGTATATTTTCAAGAGAAATCTAGTCGATAATTCATTATTACCTATATATAGCAGACCTCAAATGCTTCATCCAGACACAGGCTGGCAGAGCTTTGGCCTCAAGCAAACTTCAGGTACTTGTGGCCAAAACATTAATTCTCATCTGAGTGAGTTACAAGGTAAACAGACTGTATTTAGAATCTTAAAAGCCTTGTTAGAATATTGTCTGGGAATCCAGCTTTGTTCTACTTAGCCTGCAAAAGGACTCCTGAACTGTTACTCAGGTGTTCATCAAAATGGACTGTTATTCAGCAAGAGGAAGTGCAGGTATCACACTGAAGAGTTGCAAAGAGAGCTATTTGGTACCAACAACAAGAGAGATTTATTACAAACACTTATGGTTAAAAACACATACTTTGATTTTCTAAACCCCTCCAGGGCTTGGTCTCTAATTTTTTTTCTTATACATCCAAGAAACGACTTCACAATCAGGAGTGAACATACCTGTCAACCCTAAAAGTTTCCTCATGTCCATTTGTAATTCCTTTCTTCCAGCTCTTTTCCAGACACCCTGCAAAGCATCCCCTAATCTGTTTTCTGTCTCTCTACATTAGTCAGCTTTTCCTAGTATTTTAGATAAATGGAATCACACAGTATGCATTCTTTTTTAGAATATCCTTTGCTGCCCCATTAGCTGTAACTTTTTTTGTTTTAAATTTTACTGGTTGCGTTAGAGTTTACAGTAATACATCTTTACCTTCAAAATATTTTATGCTACTTTAGATATAGTATAAAAATCTTATAAATTTTCTATTTATCCCCTCCCATGCTTTATGCTATTATCACATATTTTACCTATACATATGTTATACCCCCAAAATAGATATTATTTTCATTTAAACAGTCAGTATCTTTAAAGAGATGTAAATAATAAGAAAATATATGCTTTTCCATATAGTTACTACTTAGAGTGCTCTTTATTCCTTTGGGTAAATTCATATTTTCATCTGGTCTTATTTTCCTTCTGCCTAAAGGACTTTAACATTTGTTAAGAGTACAAATCTGCCATTGATGAATTGGTATATCTGTTTTTCACCATTTTTCCTTTTTTGGCAAAGCCCTATTTGCACATATTCCCTGATATGTATTAAAAGTCAACTGAGCTGGTCTTAGATGTTTTGGTTCCTCACTATATGTTACTCTGTGTTTCATCATCTTGTTCGGAATTGTCTTGGTTATTCAATTCTCTTTGGCTTTTAATATGAATGTTAAAGTCAACTTGTTGATATTTACAAAAAGGTTTACTGGAATTTTGATTGAGATTGTATTATCGAATCTGTAGATCAAATGGGAGAGACAACATCGTGATAATATTAAGTCTTAGAACCCATGAGCAAGTATAGCTCTTTATTTTATAGGTTTTCCTTGATTTCCTTCACTAGTGTTTTGTAGGGTTTTTTAAATACAGATATTGTACCTATTTAGATTTATACCTAAGTAACTTATTTGGGGTGCTATTGTAAATTGTGTTATTATTATTATTATTATGTTTCAGATTTTAATTTATCATGCAATGTATAATAATACAATTGACTTTTGTAGGTTGACCTTATATTCTGAGACCATGTAAAACTCATTTATTCTAGGAATATTTTGTGAATCCTTTGTGATTTTTGATGTAGACAATTATATTATCTCTAAGTAAAAATAAATTTATTTTTTCCTTCCCAATGTACTACTTTTATTTTTCTTGCTTTACCACACTAGCTAAAACTTCCAGTATGATATTGAATAGGAATGGTGAGAGAGGACATCTCTGATNTAACCGACCAAGCCACCCAGGCGCCCCTATCTGTAGATTTTTTTAAATCCTATGTTGAGTTAAAGAAGTTTGCTCACAGAGAGTTGTAGGTGTTTATATATGAGATTGTGTCAAAAATGAATGTATTTTACAGGCGCCTGGGTGGCTTAGTCGGTTACGCGTCCGACTTTCGCTTAGGTCATGATATCGCGGTTCGTGGGTTCGAGCCCCGCGTCTGGCTCTGTGCTGACTGCCCTCTCAGAGCCTGGAGCCTATTTCAGAGTCTGTATCTCCCTCTCTCTCTCTCTGACCCTCCCCTGCTCACACTGTCTCTCTCTCTCCTAGAAATAAATAAAAAATATTTTTTAAAAAAATGAATGTATTTTGGACTTTGTTGGAAGCTTTTTCTGCATATACTAATATGGTCATATGTATTTCTTATTTAGTCTAATAATAAAGTGAATTGCAGTGATTGAATTTTGAATGTGGAATCAGCCTTGCATTCCTAGGATGAATTCCATTTGAATTTGATGTATCATGCTTTTTATATATTGCTGGATTCTGTTTATTAATATTTGTTAAGAATTTTTGTGTCTATGTTCATGAAAGATAATGGCATATGGTGTTCTTTTCTTGTAATGCTCTGTCTGATTTTGGTATTAGAATAATGCTGACCTCATTGAATGATTTCAAAACATTCCCTCTTCTTTCATTTTCTGGAAGAGAATATATAGGTTGGTATTATTTCTTCCTCAAATGCTTGGTAGAACACATCGGTGAAACTGTCTGGACTTGGAGAATTTTGTTTTGTTTTAGCATATTTAAAACTACAAATTTAATTTTTTAATAGGTAGGTGACTATTCAGTTCTCTCACTATCATGGTAGATTTGTCTGTTTATTCTTTCAGATCCATCAGTTTTTGCCTCAAGCTCTTTTGTTCAGTGCATGCATATATAAAATTGTTATGTATTCTTGGAGAATTAGTCCTTCTGTTATTATCTAATGTCCTTCTTTATACCTGACAATCTTCTTTGTTCTGCCTTGATTGCAGTTAACATAGCTGTTTCAACCTTCTGGTTAGTGTTTGCACATAATTGATTTTAGAAAGTATGTTTTTGGTAGACAGAATACAGATGAGCCTTGTTTTTTACTATTGTTTTTGTTTCTTTTTTAATATGACAATCTCTGTTATTTAACAGGTACATTTAAACCACAGGCATTAAAAGTGATTATTAATATATTTGCATTAAAATTTGTCATGTGGCTATCTGTTATCTATCTGTAATATTTCTTCTATGTCTTGTTTCTGCTTATTGCATCTTTTCTGATTTTAAGTATTTTTCATTCAATTTTATCTTTTCTATACACTTATTCTTTATACTTAAAAAACCTTTTTAGTGTTTGTGCTAGAATTTAAAATATACTTTTTAAAATTATTTGAGTTTATTTTTGAATAATATGATATCACTTTACATGTAGTAATAGTACTTTATAACAGTACATTCCCAATATCCCCCTCCCATATTTGTGCCAATGTGTCATGTATTTCACTTCCACACACATTATAAATATGAATGCTCTATCCATTTTTACAGTTATCACTTTAAATAGACAAGTCTCTTTTAGGGAGGTTAAAAATAAGATAAATAAAGTTGTATTTAATTTCATTTATTCTATTTCCAACACTCATTTCTTCATGTAGATCTAAGCTCCTGGCCCCCATCATATCCCTTCTACCTAAAGAGCTTCCTTTAATGTTTGTCAAAGGAGAGGCCTACTGACAATTAATTCTTTCAGATATTATTTGCTAATAAACTCTTTATAGGCTGCTTTTGCCAAATAGAGAATTCTGGCTTGATAGGGCTTTCACGTCTCTTTCAACACTTTAAAGTTCTTACTCTACTATTTTTTATTTGCATGGTTTCTGACCAGAAATCTGCTGTAATTTTTCTTCTTGTGCCTCTGTAGGTAAATAATCTTTTTCCCTTCTCTGACTTTAATTTCTCTTTTTCTTTGGTTTTCTTTAGTTTGAATATGATACCCCAGGTTTTGTGTTTGGGGTATTTATTATACTTGAATTTCTAGTTTTCTGTCACTTGTTTGGGAAATTTTTCTGCAATATTTCTTCAAATATTTCACCTGCTTTGTTTTCTCTTCTTCTGGTATTCTAGTTACCCATATTATTACATTTGATATAATCCCATACCTCCTGCATGCTCTGTTCTTTTTTTTCCTCCACAGTTTGTCCCTATGTCTCATCTTGTGTAATGTTTTCAATTTTTTAAAATTTACTTTGAGAAAGAGAGAGAGAGTGAGAGAGCAAGTGAGCTAGCAGAGGAGGGGCAGAAAGAGAGGGAGAGAGAGAATCCCAAGTGGGCTCCACACTGTCAGCACAGAGCCAGGTGTGAGGCTCCATCTCATGAACTGTGAGATAATGACCTGAACCAAAAATTAAAAGTCAGATATTTAACAACCTGAGCCACCCAGGTGTCTCTCAGCTTATGCAATTTTTATTGCCTTTCCTTCGAATTCACTGATTGTTTTCTCAGTTCTGTTGCATCTACTAATGAGTTCATCGAAGGTCTTCCTTTCTGTTATAATGTTTTATGTTTCTATCATTTCCATTTGATCATTTTTTATAGTTTCTATACCTCTGCTGAAATAACCTGATTTTGCATGTTTACTATCTTTTCATTGACCTTTAACATATCTAAGTCTGGTTCTGAGGTCTCTTCAGAGTTTGCATTTATTGCATTTATTTTTGACATAGCTTGTAATTTTTGGATGGAAGCTGGATATATTGTATACAGCAGTAGATAATGAGGTAAATCTATTTATATTAATCTATCCAGAGTTGGGTTGTGTTCCAAATTTGTCATTTCTATGGTTCCCAGTGTTGAGGGCTGTTGTTGCTATGTGTACCACAGACTTCGAATTCCTCTGGTTTACTTGATTTTGTCTTTCTTCTTGGCTCTTTGTGCTCTTACTCAGAGTCTGTCTTATGCCTCTCTCTCAGCTGAAATACATTGCTACTGTTATTGGAGTTTTGATAGTGTGGGATGTAGGGAAGGAAACCAGTCTTAATGTCTGATTAAATGTGAATGTTTGGTGTCTGCAGTAGGTCTGTTTCTTGGGGTATGGCCTTTATAAGCAATTCTGACCCTCATCCAAGAATGGAGCTTTCTCTTTCTCCCCCTATTTCTGTCTCTCAGACATCCTCCAATGTTTTCAGTCTATACATCAGATGCATTCCACCCTATAGATTAAGTGTTTCTTTTTTAGGCAGCTGAGGATAGAAGGAATTTTCTTCTTTCAGCTGCAGTGTTTCAGTCTGGCAATATATACCTCTGAAGATTGAATCTTTTGTTCCATCAGGGAGATGGGTCTGGGAGGTTTCAGCAATGGTTGTTTTCTTTCCTCCAGAAAGCACCATGGGAGAGCTTTCTCCATATTCTCTCTGATTTTTCCCTCTGAGAGCCTGGTGGGGTTCCTCAGGAAAAGCTTGCAATATTGTGGCACCACCCCTATGATTGTGATCCCCAGGGGTTCCACATTTTTTGCACTAGACCACTCTTAGCTTCCAAAAATTCATTCATCAAAGTCTCTAGTTTAATATTTTTATCAGTTTAGATGGCTTCCAGTGGCTTCTACTCTAAGTAAGCAAATTCTTGGGTGCCATTTTTCACTACAGGTACCTTTTTCTCTAGGTTTCACCATCTGTTCTAGGATCTTTCTAGGATCACTGTCTGTTCTGAGACCTTGTTTACTGATGGGTTCATGAAAATTACTAAGTAGATATCTGTCCAGCTTTCTTATTTCTTAAGGATGGGAGCTTCTTTTTCTTCACTCTTTATATGTCTAAGCTAGAAATCAGATGTCCACCTACATGCATGATAATTGAAGTTTTAAAATATTCTCCATCTTCTAGTTATACAACTGCGTTAGTTTTATTGTTTTCATTTTTGTTCTGTATCTGTATAGTATTTTGTTGGAAGGTATGTGGAGATATTTGAATTAAGAAGTCACTGTTCACTCATGAACTGTTTGCCTTTGTCCAATCCTGAAAAACAATTCTGGTTGATAGCATTCTTCTCCAAAGGTTTTGATTTACCAGAATTAGAATGATTCTCTCTGGAATAGTAATTTTTATCATATAGGTTCTCTGCTTCATCTAAATTCATTCTAGTTTGACTTTCCTTCCCAAAGAGAGCTAACTTTCATAGCAGAGAATATTCTGAATCTGGCCTGACTATAACAGAACTCTGTAAGATGGGTCCATCTTGGAGCACATACATCAAATTCCCATGGTTAAAATTTAACTAGAATTGGCATTAATGATTGTTACTACTGCCTTTGTAAGGCTTCATGGTTACTAAAATTTCCAGATGATTGGCTCATAAGCTGTAGTCATAGTAAGAATTTCTCATTTTTGCAAGTGCCCTTTTCAGCTAACTTTGTGATTTTGCTCTTAATTGTCTTAAATTTCTTAATGTTTTGAGTATGGCATTTTTAAAAAACGTTTATTTATTTACTTTGAGAGAAAGAGAGTGTGTGCACTGAAGGGGCACAGAGAAAGGGAAAGAGAGGGAATCCCAAGCAGGCTCTGTACTAAAAGTAACTGTTATGCTACTAAACTTAATTGATATAGTCCAATAGTAGATTGACAGAAATTTTCACTCTAAAGCACAAATTAAAATGAAAATGATCATGTTTAAAATGGCATCTTTAGTGGAGGATATTTAGCCACAGTATCAAAAATTGTGATCATGTTTCATATCCCCAGTTTGTCTAGGGAAGTATAGATAATATAATTATGTTCCATGAATATAGAACATAGGAGAGTTAGGACTATGTGTTGAATGTACCTTCTTATTTATGAATAACCCTATGGACATGTAATGCAGTATAAGAAATCTAATAAATCTAATAATGAGTTATGAGTGCTTAGGCAATTTTAATCTTATGTTCAGATTATATACATTTAAATATTGACCTTGAAACATATCTGTATATGTTTAACTTTATATGTATATATTCTTATGAATGTATTATATGAAGAAGGGGAGCAAACAAAAACTTTTTTTTTTTTTTTAAATAAAAAGACCTATTTAGGCTTTGGTGATGTTGTCTTTACATTCTTTCTTTTCCTTCTTTCCTTTCTTTTTTCTTTTGTTTTCAAGTGATTATGTCCCATAAATTCTGATTGTAAACTTTCTAGCAGCCTGAATAATCTCTGCCTGTGTTAGGTGGAAAATTTACCTTTGAGACCCACATCTTCAGGGTAACACTAAGCCCTCATTTTGTTGTGTCTCTGACTGTTGAAACTCTTAATCTTAACTTCACATCTACCATATCATGTATCTCCATGTTTTCCTTTTGCTGTTTTGATTCATTTTCTGTTTGCATGTGTGGTTCCTTTTCCTTCATATAGTCTCATATATTGTAATATCTAAAGTTCTCTTTGTGTCCCTCATCTTACTAGCTTCAATCTTCATAGTCCCATTAGGTGACCTCATCCATTCTCAATGTCCCAGAATTATAGATGGATTACTAGCTCACTGGCTTAGATCAGTATTCTCTGATCCATATTTTCAAATGTCTTCTGAATGCCCTCCACTATATGCCCCAAACTCATTCATTTCCTCATTTATTTATTTATTTATTTTTTTACAAGTAGTTTATTGCCAAGTTGGTTTCCATATAACACCCAGTGCTCATCCCCACAAGTGCCCCCCTCCATGCCCATCTCCCCCCCCCACACCCATCAGTCCTCAGTTTGTTCTCAGCATTCAAGAGTCTCTCGTGGTTTGCCTCTCTCNGAGTCTCTCATGGTTTGCCTCTCTCCCTCCCCCCCACCATTTCCCCCTCATCATTCATTTATTTTAAGAAAGTAATTGAGTTATACTCTGTGCTGGAATTAAATGCTTGAGATGCTTCAGTTTATAAATAAAGATCTTTGCCCTCAAAAAAGTTACATTGTGTGTGTGTGTGGGTGTGTGTGTGTGTGTGTGTGTGAGAGAGAGAGAGAGAGAGACAGAGAGACAGAGAGACAGAGAGAGAGACAGAGAGAGAGAGAGAGAGAGAACCTAATTCACAAAATAAATATGCTGTGGTGATAAGTGTACACCCTAGGGTAAGGTAATGGGGAGTGCCAAGGAAAACTGTGGGACTTATAGCTTGAAGTAAACTTACTTAGGGTAGGCTTTATTTAGAAGGTTTATTCCAGCAAAATGTTGAAGGAGAGGTAGGAGTTAGGTCTGCCACATCAGGAGGAGAAGCATTCAATTTAGAGGAAATACTATGCAAAGGTTTTTTTTTTTTTAAATAGTTTATTGTCAAGTTGGTTTCCATATAATACCCAGTAAGTATCCCCACAGTGCCCTCCTTCATGCCCATCACCCCCCAGCCCTTGCCCCCACCCCCATCTGCCCTCAGTTTGTTCTCAGCATTCAAGAGTCTCTCATGGTTTGCCCTCCTCCCTCTCCTCCACTATTTTTCCCCTTCTTCTCCCCCATGGTCCTCTGTTAAGTTCCTCCTAATCCTCTTATGTGTGCAAACATATGGTATCTATCCTTCTCTGTCTGACTTATTTCGCTCAGCATAACACCCTCAAGTTCCATCCATGTTGCTACACATGGCCAGATTTCATTGTTTTTCATTGCCATGTAGTATTGCATCGTATAGATAACCACATCTTCTTGATCCATTCGTCTGTTGATGGACACTTCGGCTCTTTCCATGTTTTGGCTATTGTTGAGAGTGCTGCTATGAACATTGGGGTCCATGTGCCCCTATGCATCAGCACTCCTGTATCCCTTGGGTAAATTCCTAGCAGTGCTATTGCTGGGTCATAGGGGAGTGCTATTGTTAATTTTTTGAGGAATCTCCACACTGTTTTCCAGAGGGGCTGCACCAGTTTACATTCCCACCAACAGTGTAGTAGAGTTATGGAAAGGTTTTATGGCAGGTGTAAGCCTATGAATTCTAAGACAGGAAGGAGAATGGTGCTCCTCAGAGCAGTGTAAATGAGGAGATGAGAAGTCAGAGAGGCAATAGTGGCTACATACTGCAAGTCCACATAAGCTGTTATCAATACTTTGGCTATTATTATAAATGAAAGGGGAAGTCATTGCATTGTTCTCAGCAAGATGTGTCTTTTTCACCACCAAAAAAAACCTTAATAATTCAACTTAAATAATTAATTAAATAATTCAACTTAAATAATTAAATAAAATGACTTAAATGATTTATTTCATTTACTTAATCCTCCAACTCAACCCTACCTTACTTTCTTATGAAATTCCCTGTGTCTCCCAGGCCAGAAATACTAGAAATTTATTTCTTGTTTATCTAATAGTCAGTGAAGGTATTTGTCATCAACAGTGACTCTCTTCTCATCATTGATTTCATGGACCAAGGTTTTTGTATGTTAGTGTTCTTCCATCCCTTAAGGTCTCAATCAGCAAAAGGAGGAAGGCATACCAGAGCCCTCTCCTCTAGATATAGCATGCATCACTTCTATCATATGCCATATATAAGAACTCAAGGGTATGTTCCAACTTAAATATAACAGAGGCTGGGAAATGCGGTCTAGCTGGGTACCAGAGAAAAAAGATTTGAATCAGCAGCTAAACATTCTTTTATTCATCAAATAATAATTAAATTGATTGAATCTACCAACTAAATACCTCCCAGAAGTATATTACCTTTATCTCAGTCGAAACTTTTCTCCTTTATCCAAGTTTTATCCTCTCTAACTGAATTTATTGAAAAATCTACTAATTGTTCTCTAAGGTTTCAGGATGTTCTACTGATGTCCTGTTTCTAACATGCAAATTTGGTCATTTTCACACTTCTTCAGGAACTACTTACATTACTTACATAACTACTTACACTGGTATTCATGGCCTTTTTGGATCAGATTTCAAGACTTGTCTGCCCTCATATTCTGCTGAACTGAGGATATGTGTTTCTGTGGTGCCATGTTATCTACTATTCCCCAAATCATCTGTGTCCTGTCACATGTTCTAGGTGCCTTAGTCACATTACACCATATGCACATGGCGGATTTCAACTATTAAAGCAGCTGATCTGTCCTCTGCAAAACCACCTCTGACCTTGTGAGAAAACTCCAGAAAATGAACAATGTACTTGATGCCTCACACCTACTTAGTTATGACCTGGGACATAGATTAGGGCTCTGGAAAACAAACATATATTTTATTTTTAACAACAAAATTGATTTAATAAGTAATGTCTCATTTCCTTTTCTTTCTCCTTTCTCTTTCTCTCTCCTGTTCTTTCTTTCTTTTGATAGTATTTTACAGTGTTTGGGCTAGAGTACTTCATATTTTAAATATGTGATTTGAATAAAATAATATCCAACATTTCTTTTAGCACCAGAAATGATGGATTCTAAAGGTCATGAACATGAGGCCTCATCTTTTATAGAACCTGCCTTGTGTTTGATTCCTGGATTGAATTTGTGAGGGCAGTGTTCCCTACAGACCCCAGAATATTCTCCAGAAACCACTGTCTATGCACAACACATTTGTTGGACACAGACCATCTGATCAATATTAGATATCTGGGGGGTAAGGAATTCAGATGCTGTTTAAACAGCAAGACCTTTTCAGGTCAAAATAAGATGTCTATTCCTATCTCATTCTCTAATCTATCTGAAAAATATTTGGAAGTTAACCAGATGCATAACATGTGAGTTTTCTTTAAGATGGAATTTCCTACCCCTTTTGGTTCAGACTGGCAACAGCGTTACTTTCAATTAATTTAACATTAGATGGACATGAAGAAACATACTTCTCATCTCTTGAGGAGACTGTACAAGATAATTGGGGACAGATTACTCTTTTATTCTAAAATGGTAATATTTTTCATGTCTTGCGTCAGTATTTTTCTTTAACTGAATAAAGGGC
This sequence comes from Crocuta crocuta, assembly GCF_008692635.1. Lineage (NCBI taxonomy): Eukaryota > Metazoa > Chordata > Mammalia > Carnivora > Hyaenidae > Crocuta > Crocuta crocuta. Next base: position 1,587,108 of record NW_027551557.1, read on the forward strand.
AGTAGTGTGTGCACCTGCACCTCTGTTATCTAACCTGATGTGTCTCCGGAGGTGGTTCAATGTATATTATCAGTGTCTTCAACTTACTTTTTCCCCACTAAATAAGTTATTAAATCATATATAAAATCAATTATTTTAAATTACATAAAAAACTTAGAATGATTCTTTTGTGAGAGCAGGGAATTTCATATAAACATAGTAACTAGCACATATTATTCAATAAATACTTTTTAACTGTGTTCTTCCCTTTTATTTCTGTATCTGGGATAAGACAAATCCCACTAAAACAAGAAAAAAAAACTAACAAAAACAATAAGATAGTTTTAACTAAAAAATGTGATCAATTTTTTTCATGTTTTCTTATAATCAGAGTTTTTCAAAATTTTAAATCATATTTTCTCCTCCATTAAAGATAGTCTCAAGAATAAAAAATAGCTTTGTTATAAAATAATATCTTACATATAATAAATCTTCATAAGTGGGGGGTATTGACTTCATAAGCATGGAATAAACTACCACAAATTCAGGGTTTAGTTTCATTATGTTAATACCAGAAACATACAATTATAAGACACACTATTTATACTCTGTCTATATTAATAACATCAAACTTACTTCTGGAAAAGATTCTCTTTTTTCTGCATTATAAAACCCTTTTGAGGTTTAAATGTCATCATTATGTTCATGGATCTATACCTACATGTTGAACTGTGTTTATAATCACCTGAATTTTTTGCAGGTATATTAAAGGCAAAGTTAAAACTGAATTCCTTAGGTTGCTTGCACATGTTGGGAATTGTGAATAATGCTGTGATGAACATGAGTGTACAAATATTTCCTCAAGATTCTGATTTCAGTTTTTTTGGTGCCATGTTACCTACTATTCCCCAAGTCATCTGTGTCCTGTCACATGTTCTAGGTGCCTTAGTAACATTGCACCGTATGCACATGGCAGATTTCAACTATTAAAGCAGCTGATCTGTCCTCTGCAAAACCACCTCTGACCTTTAAAGAAAACCCCAAAAATGAGCAATGTACTTGATGCCTCACACTCCTTAGTTTAGTTTCATATTGCACGTTAAGTGTTCTTAGCAAATTAGAAAAAAAAAAAACCCAGAAGCAGAATTGAAGGATCATTCAGTAATTCTGTTTTTAATTTTTTTGTGGAACCTCCATGCTGATTTTCATAGTGTCTCCATGATTTTATATTCCCATTGGCAGTGTACAGCGCTTCATTTTCTCCACATCCTTATCAGTGCTTATTATTGCTTTTTTTCTTCTTATAATTGCCATCCTGGGGCTCCTGGGTGGCTTAGTCGGTTAAGCGTCCCACTTTCGCTTAGGTCATGATCTCGCGGTTCGTGGGTTCGAGCCCTGCGTCGGGCTCTGTGCTGACTGCTAGCTCAGAGCCTGGAGCCTATTTCAGAGTCTGTATCTCCCTCTCTCTCTGACCCTCCCCTGCTCACGCTGTCTCTCTCTCTCCTAGAAATAAATAAAAAAATATTAAAAAATAAAAAAAAATAATTGCCATCCTAACAGGTGTGAGGTAGTATCTCATTGTGGCCTTGATTTGCATTTTCCTGATGATTAGTGTTGTTGAGTAGTTTTCATTTACCTGTTGGTCATTTCTATGTCTTCTTTGGACAAATGTCTATTCAAAATGTGGTATATCAGGGGCACCTAGGTGGCTCAATTGGTTAAGTGTCCAACTCTTCATTTCAGCTCAGGTCATGATCTCACACTTTGTGTGATCGAGCTCCATGTCGGGCTCTGCTCTGGCAGTGTGAAACCTGCTTGAGATTCTCTGTCTCCCTCTCTCTCTTCCCCTCCCCCACTTGTGTGCTCTCTCAAGCTCCCTCAAAATAAGTAAATACTTTTAAAATAGTGGTATATAAATACAATGGAATATGGTTCAGCCTTAAAAAGGAAAGAAGTCCCTCCATATACAACATGTATGAGCGTTGAATACATTATGCTAAATAAAGTAAACCAGTCACAGAAGGACAATTACTGCATGATTCCATTTATATGAGGAATCTGAAATAGTCTAATTCATAGAAGCAGAGGGTAGACTCATGATTAATAAGGCACAGAGGGAGGAATTGGGAATTGTTGTTAGCAGGTGTAATATAGTTACACAAGATGAATAAATCTTAGAGATCTGCTGCACAACATTGTGCATGTAATTAATGATACTTTAATGCACAATAGGTGGGTAGATTGCATGTTAAGTGCTCTTAGCAAATTAAAAAAAAACTAAATTCCTTAGTTCTTTCTCTAGTCATTCACTTCTGAGGAAATGGCTTTATTAAAGTATTGCTAAAACATAACAAAGTAAAAGAAGGCAAAAAGCAAACAAAAATATCCAGTTGCCTTGACCATCCCCTCTTTTTCACTCTTGCATTTAGTCCCCAACCTATTAATTTAATGTCCAGATTTACCTAGGATACACCCACAATTTTACATCACCACTTTTAAATTTCTAGACTGCCTCAAAATCCTCTAACAAAATTTTCATTTGACTGCTGTCTTCTGTAATATATTCTCTAGAGAATATCCAAAGTGTTCCTTTTTAACCTGAAAGATAACATATACTGTCCCATTGCTTAAAAGTCCACTATTGCTTCTCAGTGCACTTACAGTAAAATTGAAGTTTCCCACCATGGCAACTGGTCTATGCTCTGGCCTAGCTGGCCTCTGGCCTCTGCTCACTTCTCTCTTAAGTCACCACAATTTGACCTACCTTTATGTCTTCACAAAAGTGAGTTTTTTGCCCTTTGTTCAGGCTGTTCTGTGTGTCTGGGCTACCGTTCTGCCCAGACTCCAGTTCTCTGATTTAATGTTGAGGTTTTAGAAAGAGTTTCTGTGATCAACTTATTTTAATGTCCATAACCCACTAGTCCTTTCCCCCTACCAGTCTATATTTTATCTTAACACTACAGAGTACTTTCCAAATATTGCAACGTCAGTAAAAACTTTATCATTTTATACAATTAGAACCAGTAATTGATTGGATAATTGCAATCACAACAAAAAGATAGTTCAAGATGAAAATTGATAAAAGAGTATGTCTATAAATTTACATTTTATTTTAACTTAAAATATAGATATGTGCTTTCCTTTATTGATCTTTTTACATAGGGTCAAGGACTTAAGCATGTTGTTGAATGATTGGAGTCATTCTAGACCTTTCTTGCGTTAGTGTAACCCATCCTGCTTTGGCTATGATTTCTAAACTGTATAATTTAAATCAAATGAGACACCTAAAGACACCTGTGAAAACAATCAAAATGTTTCTAGATTTTGATATTTCTTTTTTAATTGTTTGTAGATGTGTCTCCCACACTTCATTTACCAGGGTTTTGTTTTATTTTGTTTTTGATTGTTTTGTTTTTGTGAATTGTTCATATTGTTTTTCCAAAGATTTTACTCATTTTTTTTTTCTCATAGTAATAACACAAGGACTCGGACTCCTTCCATCCTGTCCTTTGCCTTCCTAAGGTGACATATTTGTATTGCTCAGACCTGGAAATAGCACAGATTACCTTTATTCACATTCTATTGGCTAGTCCTCACATGATCATAGTTAACTGTGAAGGAGGCAGGAAATGTAGTTTAAATGTGTGCTCAGGAAGAAGAGGAAATGGGTTTGGTTAGCAGCTAGCCAGTCTTGGCAAAACTCTCCTTTAAGACCGCTTCAATATTGTTACACAACATGGGCCCTATTTAATATAGTAAATTCAAAAAATAAATTGACTAAATTTCATAAGTATTATTTGTTCTGGAATGGTCCGTGTAATAATTTGTTTATCCTACTTATCCAAATCTTTTAACAGATATTGCCTGAAAATACAGTCAGCAGGAGATACTGTATCTAATTAATAGTATCCCCCTTTAGAAATTACTCAGCACTTATGCAGACAGTGTCAGGAAAAAAATGAGGTCATGAGGACCATAGTATAAGTTGGCATTATAAGTAGGATAATGTTATAGACATTGAAATATTAAAATGGTCTCTACTATTTCCTGGCCTACCAGTCCAGTTCTTTTGGCTCTCACTTACCTACTTAGGTGTCAGCAAAACATTCATGAGATTGAAAGTAATAAAAGGCACTGGTGGCTATATCAAGATTGTTTTGTTGGTGAGGAATAGCTTCCACACAGATGGATTGAGCCTGTATAGAACTGCTTGGAGGCACTGAAAATACCACCTCACTACATATATCCCATTACTTATCAACAGCTATAATTCCAAAAACCCACTATTAAAGAGACTTTGCTGGGGTACCTGAGTGGCTCAGCTGGTTAAACATCTGATTCTTGATTTTGACTCATGTCATGATCTTGAGTCCCCACATCTGGCTCTGCACTTACAGTGCAAAGCCAGCTTGGGATTCTCTCTCCCTTTCTCTCTGCCCCTCCCCTGCTCACACTTGGTCTCTCTCTCAAAATAAATAAGCATTTTAAAATAAGTAAGTAAGTAAATAAATAAATAAAATAAATAAATAAAAGCATTTTAATGTAAGTAAGTAAAATAAATAAATAAATACATACATAAATAAATAAATAAAAAGAGACTTTGCTGGATTNTTCATAGGACTCTTAACAAAATCTTAGTATCCTAACTGGAAAGAGTAATAAATTATTGTTATTACTACATCATGAATGAATGTATTAAATTGCCTAACTCTATGCAAATGGTAGAAGGTATGCAATATAGAACAGGTAAAATTTAATTAATTAATTTATTTATTTATTTATTAATATTTTATTTATTTCTGAGACAGAGTGTGAACAGGGGAGGGGCAGAGAGAGAGAGAGACACAGAATCCAAAACAGGCTCCAGGCTCTGAGCTAGCTGTCAGCACAGAGCCTGATATGGGACTTAAACCCATGAACCATGAGTTCATGACCTGAGCCAAAGTCAGACTCTTAACCGACTGAGCCATCCAGGCTCTCCTGAAGAGGTGAAATTTTAATGGCAAATGTTGGGGATAATAGAAAACTGTCAATATGGGTACTAAATTAAATGCTTTTGGCAGGTAGGGAGCAGGCCTAACAGCATTAGGAGAGTGGAAAGGTAATATTAACTGATAAACATATTTGTCCCTAGACATAGTATATATTTCTTGCACAGGGTAGGCTTGCTGCAAGTATTACTCTACTAGTTCTGTAAAGAGCAGTTGTAAAAGTCTTCTTTATTATTCAATAGCCACTTACATGTAATATAAAATGATATCTTCTGCTATCTGAAGCCGACATCAAATATTATACCAATCATAAGTAAATTGAAAAATTGAAAATCAAAATAGAATGTTTTAATAGCCTTGAGTTATGATTGGTATAAAAGTACTTGACATATTTAGTGTATATAGTTTGGTGAATATGGACATATATAGATATATCCATGAAACCATCACTCGAAGTCAAGGTAACAGACACATCCATCATCTCCAAATTTTTCTTTTATTCCTTTGGGTATTTTTCTGGGTTTTGTTTTATTTATTTTTTTAAGTTTGTTTAGAGAGAGAGCATGTAAGCAAGTGGAGAGGGCAGAGAGAATCCCAAGCAGGCTCTGCACTGAAAGCACAGGGTTTCGAGATGCAAGGCTCGACTTATGATCCACTGGCAGTGCAGAGCCCAACGTGGGTGGGACTGAAACCCAGGAACATTGAGATTATGACCTGAGCCAAAATCAGTAGTCAGGCACTTAACCGACTGAGCCACCCAAGTGGCCCTATTGTGAGAACTATTAACATGAGGTCTACCCTCCTCACAAATTTTTAAGTGCACAATACAACATTGTTGACTATAGGCAGTATGCTGTATTGCAGATCTCTACAACTTTTTCACCTTGTGTAACAGAAACTGTATACTGATTAAACACTCTCCATTTTCCTCTACCCTGGCCCCTGGTAACCAGCATTCTATTCTTTGCTTCTATGAGGTTGAATGTTTTTAAGTACCTCATATAAGTGAAATCATAACAATATTCTGAGATTGGTTTATTTCACTTAGCATAATTGCCACACAGCAATAAAAACATTATCTGTTGGCAGACACAAATATGATTAAACCTCAAAAATTATATTGAGTAAAATAACCCAGACACAAAGGAGTATATATTATATGAACCCATTTATACAAAAATCCAAGTAAAAACAAAATTTCCCCTTGGTGATAGAAGTCAGCATAGTGGTTATATTGGATTTGGTCAAATAACTAGAAAGGTGCACAAGAGGATTATCCAGAGTGATAATAATATTCTATATCTTTATCTGTAAGATGGTTACATGCTTGTGTACATTTGTCAAAGATCATAGAACTATCCACTTAGGTGTTGAGCATTTTCATGCACATAAATTGTACTAAATGGTAGACTAAAAAAATTGTGTCACTTATACATAAGAGTATTGATGCCAAAAAATAATAATTTCTCACTATGAAATAGAAAAACCCAAACTTCATCTGAATCATTTGCTATATGGCACCTGTTTCTAATAGCTCCCCAGAGAGAATGAAAGAAGAAAATGTAGAGCGAGAATGTTTTCATTTCCTTTTAAGTCTATGAGTGTAACCAAAATCTAAATTGAAACACCAAAGACATGAAAAAGAAAATTAATAACAGTAAGGAATTCAGAAGTACTGGTGAATTTGAAGCAGGTGCTCCTATAAATAGTCACCCATGGTTGATGTGAATTTAGCACCTTGCATGTGATTCTAGAAAACATGTATACATCTGGCTTGCTGCTATTGGTCATGAGTTATAAAATTTTGGTTCAGATATATAAATCAATGCACTTAAATCCAAAAGATTAACAGTAAGAGCTCAGAGCCCCTTGGCACTCTCTTCTGATGAACTAAAGTGGAAGGTTTGACTTAGCTTTCAGAGAACTTTAAAAGTCTTCGATGTAATAGACTTAAATAAGTCTCTTAGCATTACTTTGTCAAGTTCAGGAAAGTCAGCCAAGTTAAACTCAAAGGTATGTCTGGGACTGATGCAGTTTTCCCCCCGATAGTTGTAGGGATTGTGCACATAAATTAATGAATTAATCATGACAATGTCACAACACAGACTTGTAATAGCTCTCCAATTTTATAGTTCCAAAACTATTCATTTAAAGTTTTCAGAAACAAAAATTATAACCAAAGAAATTGTAAAAGCTTAGTAAAATATTACATGGTCCTGTATAATAGTCCTGATTAAATAAAAAACAGAGACAAAATAAACCAATACAAATATTCTAAATTAATAGTTATAGAAAAATATGTATTTCTTGATGGGTCAGAAAGAGATGAGTGATTATATCCAGAAGGTGCCTGTTAATGAAGATATTAATCTGGAAGGGATTTTTCACAATAATCTACAAGGATTAAACCTTGGTCCTCTTGAACTATTTAGAATTTGGGCAGATATTCCAGACACCAGTACCATTAAATGTATGTCTCAATACTACGATTTAAGTCACTTTCTGTCACAACACTGCTACATAACAAAGTGTTCCTTTATTAGATATTTATTGCTGTATGGACAAACTTTAAATAAATAAATATTTTGCTTATGATATTGTGGGTCGGCAATTTGAGCTGTGCTTAACTGGGCAGTTTTTCTTTGGGCCTCAGCTAGACAGCATATTCCTGATCCTCAGGGTCTCAGTTACCAGTTGGATAGCCTGGGCCTACTCACATAGCCTGGGCTTACTCACATGGCAACAGCATGTTCAAAGAGGGCGAAGGGAAGTGCAAAGCCCCTTGAGACCCATAGTTAGAAATCACAAGTGTGTCTTCCACTTCTATTCTGTTGTTTAAACAAGTCGTTAGGCCAGCCCAGACTTAAGGGATAAGGAAATAGATTTCATCTGTCAAAGGGGAACACTAGAAATAATTTGTGGTTGTTTTAAATTTAGTATAGTTCTCTCCTTCGGCACAATTATTTAGATTCCTCTGATGAAAAATACACTTATCACCTCCTAAGACCACCAAAAAGGAGTAGTGTATGAGAACCAACACTCTAAAGGGGAAAAAATGCTCATCTAGAGTATTTGCTCATTTCTGTATGATAAAAACTAGAAACATGCATAATTTCAAGATACTGACGGTATTTTAGTATCACTGAGTGTGAGCTGGGAAAACATGCACACAGTCAGCCCTCACAAGCTGCTGTGAAGTGGTCCAGGCACATCACTGCCTGAAAGTTTCAACCAGTTATGGCATCAGACCCAAATACAGTATATCAGAATCTTTATGGAGTCCAGATAGATATGGGGCTTCTTGAGCGTGGCTTTTCTTGATCCATAGGCCTATGAAAACAATTATCTGCTTCCCATATTCCCAGTGCATAATTTTGAGATAGTGATAACACAAGTAGTGTATAAAGGAGAAGAATAGATATCAAATAACAGACACTGGAGCACAGCAGTTTTTATACAGTACATATTGGTATTGTCATGTTTCCCTACCCTGGGAGCTGACAATAGTCCTTTATTAGGGCCATGATCCGATCTGGCCCATGACAGTAACTCTCTAGTCCATTGCTGTCCTTAGATCTTGACATTACTCTAGGCTTTGCTCTGTAAGATTTTTGCTTTCCTTCTGAGATGTTTTTTTCCCCCTCTAAGAAATGCTGCATTTTTCCCCAAGAGAATTTTTCTCATCCTGGTTTTTACTTAGTAAAATTGGGGGCCCAGAGGCATATTTTCATTTTTCACTGTCTGTGGCACTTACAGATCAAGGTGCTGAATATCTCATGTAACGTATTGAATGCTGTACTGAAAGTGAGAAACAGGATGGTTGTATGGGTACAGAATGGTTGTAAATATAACAGTTATTTACAGTTATAATCACGTGACTGATTGGGAGCTGTGGCAGCCACTGCCCAGCATCAGGAAAATACCCACCACACATCACCAGCCAGGGAAGAAATCAAAACTGAAAGTTCAAAGTACGGTTTCTATTCAGTATGTATCATATTCATGTCATATTAAAGTCAAAAAATTGAGAGGCACCTGGGTGGCTCAGTCGGTTAAGCATCTGACTTCAGTTCAGGTCATGATCTCACAGTTTGTGGGTTTGAGCCCCGCATTGGGCTCTGTGCTGACAGCCAGCTCAGAGCCTGGAGCCTGTTTCAGATTCTGTATCTTCCTCTCTCTCTAACCCTCCCCTGCTCACAGTGTCTCTCTCTCACACACACAAATAAATAAAAAACATTTAAAAAAATAAAGTCAAAAAATTGAAAGTCAGGGACTGCATGAAGCGTGATTTGGTATTTCTTACAGTGACTTATTTTTCCTGCTCAGTCTATGACTTAAATTCTTGGCATTGCAAATAAAGTACTAATATTCACCCCCACAGCCTGGATAGAAGCTGGCATTTCTGAAATATACACATTTAAAGAATGTATTTACAAGGTACGTGGGTGGCTCAGTTGGTTAAACATTTGACTTCGGCTCAGGTCATGATCTCACGGTTCGTGGGTTTGAGCCCTGTGACAGGCTCTGTGCTGACAGCTCGCTCAGAGCCTGGGGACTGTTTCAGATTCTGTATCTCCCTCTCTCTCTGACCCTCCCCTGCTCACGCTGTCTCACTCTCTCTCAGAAAAAAAAAAATTAAAAATTTTTTTTCAATAAATAAAATAAAGAATGTATTTACTCCAAGCTACTAAAATTGCATTTGAAGAGAATATTTCAAGATTAGATGACTCACCAATTTTTGTTCAGATCCAAGGAACAGTAAGGAGACCACAAGATGTATAAACACACATTTGACTTACAAACATACAAACACACTCTGCTCTAAGTGAGGGGGAATAGTGACAGGCTCCCAGTAAACCATATGCATAACAAAGAGAAAGAACCGCCTTCCAAAACCAACCAACTTTTTGGCAGGCAGTCTTTGAAAAGTCTTATCTACCAAATCCCTTGGGGAAAAATGGTTACTTCCTTGGCCTCCTTTAATGGGTCAGGGATTGGAAGCTGAAAGAGGAAGATAGTGAGACATTCATCAAGGAAGGGAGATTATTCTGCTGGATAACCTAGATGGACTCCCTTCCCCAGTCTCCTTTCCATTTTATATCTTGAGGTACCAGTGCTGAGCTGGGTTACCAGTAACGGATTTAAGATTTCTGTTTAAACTTGTCACTCATATACAAACTCTAGGTAACAGAAGTTTAAACTGGAAGTCATCTCACCTAACCAAATAGCAACTAACTTTTCTATAAACATTAAAAAAATAAATAAATAAGACACCAGAGGTCTGAGACCTCTGTCCTGGATCATAATCCACAGTGTATTCATGCTTGCCTGTCAAGTATTCCTCTCTATAGAACAGCTAGGCAATGAATTTGGCTTCTGTTTTGCTGACTCTGCCTTCACATGTTCCCCAATAAACTTCTATAGATTCCTATATTGTGTGACATTAGTGGTATTTATCCCACCCCTGAGGCTTAATAGTTAGGGGCATATATCTAAAAATTAATTTCTGTAGCTTTCTATCCCCTCCTTCTAATTCTATTATAGTTTTGATTCAGTCTATTTATTGCTAAACATAGGAAGCCCACCTAGAGGTTTGGGAGTAGCACTGATGGGTAGAAACCAAGCAAATTTCTATTATTTCCCATAATATATTTTTTAGAATATTCTAAGTGTTAGGCTTTATACTGTGTCCTAGAGCAGTATTTCTGAAATGAGAGTGATTTTGGCACCAGGAATGTTTTGACAATGACTGGAAGAATTTTTGGTTGTCACAAAGAAGGGGGAGGGTACTATTTGCACCTAGTGGTTTGAGATCCAGGTAGTTGATAAGAATCCTGCAAAGCCTAGGACAACTTCTCACAGCAAAAAATTATCCCACCTAAAATGTTGATAGTACATTTTAGTTATGAAATCCAGCACTAGAGATAAAATGATGCTCCAACAGTGATATTATTGACTTGTGAACATGACAGATCATCCTCAAATAGATGCCTTAGCATGTATAAATTTACACATATGCAAAAGTCAAAAATCAGTATCAGAAGATCATGCAGAAAGACATGTCCAAGGAAGTCTTTCTTGAGAAGAAATCTGAATGTTAAGTAGAAATCAGTTATGTGAGGGAGGAAGGAAGAACATTCCGCAGAAAGGGAACATTGTGTAGGTAAGCCCTGTGGAAGGAGTAAACAGAAAGAAGCTGAAGGGCGGTGTTGATGGAGTGCCAAAGTGGAGGTGGAACTTGGTATGGAGTGAGTCTGAGAAGTGGGGAGATAGCTACATCATGTGGGGCCTCATAGATAATGCTAGTGAACTCTGAGTTTATCCTAAGTGCAATGGGGAATAATGACATTTTAGGACTAAAGAGGTAGTGGTGGTAGTGGGTGATCATTCTATGTACAATTAAAAATGGTTCAAGGTCAATTTTCTGCTATATGTATTTTACCGTAATAAAAAAGTAGCTGGCAGTGTGCCATTTATCATGGTATATAAATGAAAGAACTTGAATATGTGATTAAATTCAGAAGACCAAAATAGCCATAAAAATGTTGCAATAGCTCTAGACTATTATTGGCATTGACAAGACTAGTACTATGTATGTGAACAGTTTCCATTCCTTCTCAGCCAAGAACTTCCTTTCACTATCTAGGCCCATGAAACATTTTCCTTTTGAATGTCAAAGCAAGTGTTTACTTGAACCTTGTTAGAATTTCCAGTTGATGGATTTCCTTTCCCAGATGGAAATTCTTCTAGCTCAAGTAATCTTTCAAGGAGAAAAATTTCTGCTATGAAGTTACTTAGAGTTGGGTCCTTTTTTACAGTATAAAAATATTTGTGTCTGAGTGGAGGAGGCTGAATAATGAGAGATGAGGCTGCCACCACTTGGGTGCTAGTGACTCAAGTAGTCCCATCTGGGGCCAGTTACTATATTTTATAGTTGTTTTGCAATGATTAGTGTATTCATTGGTGCTCAGCATTCCCAGACATCTGGCTTGTTCAGATGAAATCCTAGAAGAAATATACAACTTTTAATGAAAATCAATAATAGCACTGCTTTTCTTTCTTTTCACTTTAATGTTTTCAGTGAATTTCATCACAGAAAAAACCTGAATTTTCCTTATTCATGAATATATTTTCCCAATAGAAATATTTTTAAATTCTTTAAATGTTTATTGTGTTTTTTAAAATAAAATAGAATATTTTCTTATTTGTAAGAGAGAATGGGATTGTAAGATTAATATATTTTTGTTTGTTTGTTAGATGAAAGCTGAGACTTTGTAATAAGTACTAGTGGGTGCAAACTGAACCTGATCTTTGAGAGATTGTTCTGTACTTTGCATCTTAGAAAGGGAGGAAAGTGAGTCCTGGTACTTTTGATGTATGCCTTACAGAAGTGCTGTCCAAAAAAACGTTCTACAATATAGAAATACTATAAAATGTTCCAAAATATTTGCTACCCAGTATGGCAGTCAATAGCCCCAATGTGGCATCTGAGCCCTTGAAATATGGTTAATGTGACTCAGCAACTGAATTTTAATTTTATTTCATTTTAATTAATGTAAATTTAAATAATTATATGTGGGTAATAGCTATAGTATTGGAGGGGGAAATGTTTGAATCATTTTAGGAGAGGAAAGCTTCTTTTACACTTCTAGGTTTTGTGGCACATTGATTAGCCACGTTATTGATGGCAAAGATTTGCTTTTTAAAACATCTTTTCTTATTTATTTTTATTTTTCATTTTAATTCCAGTGTAGTTAATGAATTGTGTTATATTAGTTTTAGGTGTACAGTATAGTGATTCACCACTTACATCAAGCAGTGCTCATCACAAGTGCACTTCTTAATCTCCAACACCTATTTCAGCCATCCTCCCATTCCCTCCGCTCTGGTAACCATCAATTTCTTCTCCTATAGGTAAGAGTCTGTTTCTTCATTTCTGTTTCTTTTTCCTTTTGCTCATTTGTATCATCTCTTAAATTCCACAAGTGAAATTATATGATATTTGTCTTTCTCTGACTTATTCTACTTAGCATTATACTCTCTAGCTTCATCCACATTGTTGCAAATGGCAAGATTTCATTCTTTTTTATTGCCAAGTAGGATTCCATTGTATATTTGTATATATTTGTGTATTATATATATATATATAATACACANCATCTGTCAGTGGATACTGGAGCTGCTTCTGTAAATTGGTTACTGTAAATAATGCTGCAGTAAACATAAGGGTGCATGCATCCCCATGAATTAGTGTTTTTTGTTTTGTTTTGTTTTGGATACTTATCAGTACAATTACTGGATCATAGGGAAATTCTATTTTTAACTTTTTGAGGAAACTGCATACTGTTTTCAAAGTGGCTTCACCGGTTTGTATTCTCATCAACAGTGCACAAGCGTTTCTTTTTCTCCACAACCTCACCAACATTTGCTGTTTTTTGTGTTTTCTATGTTTGCCATTCTGACAGGTGTGAGGTGATATCTCATTGTGTTTTTGATTTGCATTTCCATGATGATGAGTGATATTGATTATCTTTTCATTTGTCTGTTGGCTAAAACATCTTCAATTAGCTTTGAAATATCAATACATTTTTAAAGAAAGTGATAAAATCTAAATATGGGTTAGTGATATAAAAAACAGAAGAACTCAGTCAACAAGAAATCTACAGGTGCTAATGTCTAAATGACACATTCTCAGTCTGCAAAACATTGTACAACAAAAACTGTAGATTCAATTCACTGTGGTTGAATAGGCAGGTGTTCATGGAAATAGGTGCACAATCTCAGTGAACTTTAACTGTGTAAAATACAGGGATTGCAGGACATAAATAAGAGGTTAAGAGCTTGCTTTCTGTATCAAATTAAAGGGCTTAACAGCAGCCCATAAGGATGACCAAAAAAATTTGATTATCATAGCTCTTGATGTTTAAAACTATGGATTTAGGGGCACCTGAGTGGCTTAGTTGGTTAAGCATCCAACTTCAGGTAATGTTCTTAAGGTCGTGAGTTCAAGCCCTGCATCAGGTTCTGTGCTGACAGGTCAGAGCCTGGAGCCTGCTTCATATTCTGTGTCTCCATCTCTCTCTGCCCCTCCCCTGCTGTGTGCTCTCTCTCTCTCTCTCAAAAATAATAAATAACTAGTAATCAGAGAAATGACAAACCAGAAGTGAGATACTATATCCACCCATAAAATTGGCCAACCTTATGAAGGATAGCAAAGATATGCTGATGGAAGTTTATATTGAAGCCATTTTAGAGATGTTTAGAACTATGCTGTATAATATAAAAATTTCAATTTTAGGTATATATCAGGGCTATAAAGCTTAACTGTTGCACATGTGCATAAGGAAGCCTACACAAGAATACTGATACATGAATTATTTTAACAAGTATTAACTGATCACCTATTATAAGCTAGATACTATTCCAGCTCCTGGAGATTTATCAATAAAATTTAGACAAAGTATTTCTCTTAAGGACCTTAGATTTTTATCTGTGGGAAGACATCCCAAGGAAATACGGATTAAGCAGGTGCATGTGGCAAGAAAAGACTTATCTGATATGGAGAGAATAGAACACCATTTTGAAAAAAGTGAGTGGGCAATTTAGGGAAGATATTTGGAGGGGGGAGGGTGAGACAAACTTTCTGAGGCAGATGCCATTCTAGAAACAGACAGGAGGAGCAGAATGGCTGACAAATGTGATAAGAGATCAGGATGGTTGATGAAAAGGCTTGTAGATCATAATTACTTTGGATTTTGTTCTCAATGACATGGGAAATTAGAGGAAAGCACTAAGTAGAAAAGTATGGCTGTCTTCTATATCACCCTGGCTGCTATGTGTAGAATAGATTTTAAAAGGCATGAGAAGAAGGAAGGAGATGAGTTAACCGGAAACCCTTGACATTAATCTGGCTGAGAGAGATGATGATGGCTTTGATTAGCATAGATTTAGTCTGAAGATAGAGTCTAAAGAATTTGCTGATGAGTTGATAATGAATGGGAATAGAAAGAGAAGAAGCAAGAATAGAAACAGAGGAGTCAAGGATGATTCCTACATTCTGGTCCTACTTTCAGTATTCATAGTAAGTTGAAAATTGCAAACAACCTAAATGACTGTTAAAATGGGAATGAATAACCCAATGGTACATATTTTATATTATATTACCATTCTAGTGTTAAATGATCAAATTTTATCTCTATGTATCAATTTAAATAAATTGTGAAATCATAATGTTGAATAAAAAATGTAAGTTGGAAAATAACACCCACAATAATAATATTATTATATATCATGCATCAATATATATTGATACAATATTATTTTATTTTATTTTATTTTATTTTATATTTTATTTTTTTGTTTGTTTTTTTACAAATAGTTTATTGTCAAATTAGTTTCCAACAATATTATAAATATAATTGTGTATTATTAATGTAAACTTTATAAGATATAAAATAACATATTTATTATGGATATATATATATAGTAAAAATAAAGAAATCTGAATAGAAAATAAAAGAAGGGATAAAAGAAGTACATGGGTTTTGTTAGCCCCTGTGGTCCCTTTGTACAGATGTTTAAAATTAAAAAATTTTTAAACCACTCCTTGAAGCAGATGCAGCCCCACACCAGAATATATGGCTGGATTCAACCCATCCACCTCCTCAGCTGGACATTCTTGGGTGGCACCCCTGGGAAATGGGAAATGGGACAGAGGGAGCCTGAGAAAAAGACCATCTGTGCCTACACTTGCTTTATTTTTCTTAAAATAAAAGAAAACATGATCTGGAGAAAATATGTCAAATGTTGGGAGTATATGACCATTCTTGGTGTTGAGATGAGAAATTACTACATTGGTCACTGTATCTTTTCATGTGTAAGGAATATTTTATTTTTGAGAATTTCAAATTTTTAAGAGTTATCAACTCTTAAGTCCTCAAGTTGGAAGTGAGGGCTAACAATGTAGATCACAGTATCAGTTCTTTCATTCACCGCAGGAATTTGACAGACTCTTTGGGGTCAGGCTAGGAATTCAGTTACAAGGGCACCCTTTTCTCATCTGCAAAATGGGATAATAAACTCATCTGCCCTGTAAACTTGCTGAAGATTCGTGATCTATCATGATTATTGCCATCAGTGATAGTTATGACTACATACTCCCCAAAATGTGACAGAGATAAGACTAGTTCTATTTCCAATGCTGGAAATAGAATGACAAAGTTTAGTTTTCACAGATGGTAAGAGACAGGATTAAGAGAACCAATTAAGATCTGCCCGATACAAAAATGTGTGATTTTACACAAACACATGCATTAAAAGGTCATTAACTGAATGTTTCATACACTAGGTGAAGGACCTTAAAAATCACAAGGAAAGGAAGTGTACTGTTCATATATTGTAATGCATAAACACAGTCAAGAGTGGCTAAATGCATAAAGACAAGCTAGCAAAATACTGCCTTCAGTTAAAAAAGGAAGTACACAGTTATATAGGTGTAAATATCAAGGCCAGAGCCAAGAAATCCATTCCCCTGGGGGTAAATGCTTGTTTCCCATGAGGGTGCCACACCAGTGTTTTATGAGTTCATTATCACTAGGTGGGAAAAAATGTGATGGACAGGTCTTACCTTTTAACTGTATTCATAACATTTTTGTTACATAACTTTTAATGTTATTTCATGGTTTCTGAGGGTTAGGAATCTTGGGGCAGCTTGTCTGTGTTATTCTGGCTCAGTGTCTATCCTGAAATCACATTCAAGCTGTTAGCCAAGACTGCAGTCATCTGAGTTCAACTGAGGCTGAAGAATGTGCTTCTGCACTCACACATGTGGCTACTGGAAGGTCTTAGTTCCTTCCTGGCTTTGTCTGCAGATCTGTTTTTTGCCACACAGTTCTCTTCATTTGTTGCCTGGATGTCCTCATGACATATAAGTTGGCTTCTCCCAGTGTATATGATCCAAGACAGATTGAGCCTAAGATTTAGCTGTCATCTTTTCTAATTTTAGATGTGACGTACCATCACTTTTGCTATTTTCTATCAGTCACACAAATCAACCTTCATAGAATGTGGCATGGAACTACATAAGGGTATGAATACAGGGAGCAAGAATCATTGGAGACCCTCATAGGCTGTCTACTGCAGATGATCAGTGAATTAGTGTTAGAATTCAGTGAGTTATTCACTTTCTATTTTTAATGAACACAGAATCAGTTAGGGTAGAGGTTCTTAACTGGTAGTGATTTTTGCCCCCAGGGAACATTTGACAATTTCTGGAGATAATTTGATGGTCACAACCGTGTAGAGGAAGGCACTGTTGGCATCTAGTGGGTAGATGCCAGACATAATAGTTAAATATACAGAATACCCACTCAGGATAATCATCCAGCACAAAATACCAATAGTGCTGATGTTGAGAAGTCCTAAATTACAGAAAGTCTAAATAAACAGCAGATACCTCAGTTACTAAATAGATTTTTCAGCTAATTCTATTCAAAGGATGATAAATATACAAAGCAATTTACAGTCACACTTACACACACACACACACACAAACACACACACACACCTGCTGTTGATTACATCAAATCAGAGTTAGAACCCATAGAAGATGCCATCAATTAAAATAAAATTTAGGAGAATTTCAGGATGGTAGCTAGCAATTAGCTATTAATATCCACTGGGCCAGTGTGCTGTAGTCACAGAAGTCATTGAAAAGATATGAGCTTGAGCAGAAGATATAATGCTGTTTCTCTAATTTCTCCCATAGATGATTTTTAGTGTGTGGTTCTCTTCCCTGTTATGTGTCATAACATTATTGGATCAATGACTACACCTCCCAGGCTCATTTAAACTATGTAAATAACTGGTAGGAAACTCAATGGCTAGAGAAGAGAGACATTGGATTACTTCCTTCTCTGTCTTCTCATCTTTCTAGCACCTAGAGTCCAGCCCGTAGTAGGAGTCCCTCCAGGACAGCAGCTCCTTTTGAGCAGTCTCCTTTCTACCACTCCAGTTCTCAGGTGATGTGATTGAGATCTTTGCTGCTTATACATCTTGAAGTAATGATGGATTTCTACTGTTGTTAATCACTGTCTCACATCTTTTGTGGGATCTCTAAATCCTGCTGTGTCTCTGTGATAGGCCCATCAACATAATTTTTTGAATCCCATATTAGGGTGTCTTTGGCTCCTTGATTGACCTGACATATATCTGAACAATATAGTGTGGACAGAAGATCCTGATACTGGATCCCATCCAGCATTGGGGTGAGTTTGGATGAGGAGAGTTGGAGTGGGCAGAGCTGATAGCAGTTGCATGTGTTGTAAAGTTGGTTAGAGGGTTAATTTCCTGGCTGCATGCTTGTACCTTCGTGGTATAATGAAAAATGTATATTTGGTCTTTACACCAGATTTCTGGCACAGAGCTCCTAAAACTTCCTAGAACTTCCTGAGTGAAAGTGTCTTTGGTTATTCAAAATGAGTGCCATTCAGGCACACCTGAGTTTATACTACTGAGGTAACTCAAGACAGTGTCCCTAGATAGCTTTAGGATAGAGGCTGGTTACTAGAAAGCCTATGAGGGTTGGAACTTTCAGGCCCACCTCTATATCTCTGGGGAGGGAGAGGGGACTGGAGATGGAAATGTCACCAGTCATTGATGATTTAATCAGTTGTGCCAAGATTAGTGAAATTTCAATGAAGTTTTTTGAACAATGAGATTTGGAGAGCTTTTAGGTTGTTGAACATGTCGATGTACTGAGAGCCTGCTATAACTAGAGAGGGTGTGGAAGCTCTGTCCTCCCCTCCACCTCACCATCTTGCCTTATGCATCTCTTCCATTTGGTTCTTTCTAAGTAGAATCCTTTATAATAAAACAGTAATAGTAAGTAAAGCACTTTCCTGAATTCTGTAAGGTGTTCTACTGAATTACTGAACTTGAGGGAGAAAATTTAAGTGAACCCCTCAGTCTGTAGTCAGCTGGGCCAACAGTGCAGGTATCTGAGGACCCCATTTGTGTCTAGTATCTGAAATGAAGACAGTCTTGTGAGCCAGAGTCCTTAATTAGTGGGTCTGCATTAACTCTGGGTAGTTGTCAGAATTGAATTTAATTGTTGGACACCCATTTGATGTTGAGGAATTGAAGAGTTGGTTATTATTTGGAAAATCAAGTAATCCCTCAATAGAATGGAAGTATCATGAGAAAATGACAATGTCTAATCCATTCACAATTAAATATCTAGTACTAGATCATGATGTATATACAATAAATAATTATTTTATAAACCATAGTGGTCCCATGGCAGATTAGAGAAATAAGACAGAGTAATTCAATATTAATTTTAGGGAATCACATAATCTAAAGGACTGTTACTGTCCATGAAGACTACACCATCGCTGGGAATTCTTTCTTAAATATCCTTCAATTAGCTTACTGATCTAATTAAATAACAGAATTATGCCAAATATCTATTTGCTGTTAATCTTAGATATTTAAATCTAATAATCAATGATTATT
This sequence comes from Crocuta crocuta, assembly GCF_008692635.1. Classification (NCBI taxonomy): domain Eukaryota; kingdom Metazoa; phylum Chordata; class Mammalia; order Carnivora; family Hyaenidae; genus Crocuta; species Crocuta crocuta. The sequence goes on from NW_027551557.1 coordinate 1,606,592, forward strand.
TAACCTAGGAATGGACAAGGAAGGAAAAAGAGGAAGCTAAAGAAGAATGGAAGAAGTTGGTAATTTTAGTCCTCAGAAAACATAGCATGGCTACTGAGACTACAAAACAGCTCTTTATCTCTTTCTCTGACATTGATGTTAGGTAACAGAACACAGAGAAATCCTGAATTGATATAAGAACAATTATTTATTTAACAGTGTTTTATATATATATATGTTTGTAGGCTAGCCTTTCACTTTTTCATTTGACCCATCTGCAAAATGGAGGTAATCATGCCTCTCTTTTTTTGTCAAGATTCATAAACTTCAAAAAAAAACTTTTAATGTTCATTTATTTTTGAGAGAGAGAGAGTGTGTGTGTGAGTTAGCCGGGGAGGGGCAAAGAGAGAGGGAGACAGAATCTGAAGCAGGCTTCAGGCTCTGAGCTGTCAGTACAGGCCCTACATAGGGCTCAAACTCACAAACTGCAAGAACATGATTTGAGCCAAAGTCAGGAGCTTAACTGACTGAGCCACCCAGGTGCCCCAAGATTCGTGACCTTAACAATTCTATTTTCTCAAAATATTTTGAAATCTAAACAAATATGATTCTAATAATTTTGTAAACATATAGCTGTAAACTCCCAAGTTTAAATAATTTGGAATTAGATATTATAAGTGATAAATACTATAATTTTCCACATCCAAAAAAGTCTCTTAAATATGGTGTGTACCTAAACTACCATCCTAATTTGTTTTCTTCCTTCTCATTGCTAATCTTTAATAATCACAAAACCTATGTATACTTTTACCTCTCTTTCATCACAGACAAGTTTGTGGTTGTAAGTTATAAGTTCAGTTGTTTCCATGTCTCTGAACTTTAAATGGCCTCCTCCCATCTCACTACTGGACACATCATTCCAGAACATGCTTCCTCTCACTGAGCTAATACTGAATCCTCTCACCTTGTTACCAGCTTCTTTCTGTTTCTAATCATCTTATATTATGCCCTTGGAATGTATCCAGAGACAGACATAGGACAAACCTTTCAGAAGTACTCAATCACTTCCCATTTTCTTTTTCAGTTTATTAAGTGATTATCAATCAGCTGAAAATGAAGTTCCAGTCTATCATGTGTATGATTCTAGGCTACCTTTTAAAACTTCTTTTTCATTTCTTCTTTCCTTTTACCTACATTAAAGACAAGTGGACCCACTTTTAGATCTTTATTATTCCCCAGACATTATCATTCCCATGATTTTCCTTCTCCCATATCCTTCACCTAGAACACCTTGCTTTCCTACTGTGTTAATCTGCCAAAATTCTGTCTATACTTGCTCATCTTTGAGGCTGACTTCTTGAAGTTATTTTTCACCCTACATGAGGATCCCTGAATTCAGTTTTGCCTTACACTTGCTTAATAAGAATGTCATTCTCCTTTGAGGAACAATTATCTGTGCTCTCAGAAGTCAGTATTGTGTAGTGATTGAATTTGGGGGCCTAGAGTCACTGTCTAGGTTTGGAATCTGACTGAGCCACTTACTCTGATACTGGGAAAATTAGTTAATTTCTCTGTACTTTAGTTTTCTCGTTTGTAAAATAGGGATAACAATAGAACTTTCTTTCCTTAATAAAGTTGTAACTAGAGTTAATTGAGATAATATCTGTATAGTTTGCCTGGCACATACTAAATGTCATATGCTATTGTTACTTGTTTTCTCCCTGTCTTCCCAGACCATCACTATTTTGACTTTATTTCTCAGTCTTGCCAACTCTTGAGTCCAGGATAAAATTATCTCTCACCCAGATATTTCAGTCATTTTCTTACTGGTTTCCTTGTGGTCAGTTCTGGACTATTTTCCACAAAAGCCGAATTGATATCTTAAATGCAAAACCACTCTAATCACCTCCTTGTGAAAATGTTTCAGTGGTTTCCCAATGCATACAGGATGAAGATTCAAACTCCCAGGATCCAAAATCCCATGTGGTCTAGTCCAGCACTGTTCAATACAATTTTTTGTGAAGATGAAAATGTTCTATTATCTGTGCTGTCCTATAAAGTAGTCAATAATTGTATGCCACTGAGCACTTAAAATATGACTGGTGATACTGAGGAATGGAAGGTTTATTTCCATTTCATTTTAATTAATATAAATTTAAATTTAAGTCTCAATAACCACATGTGGCTAGTGGCTATCTTATTGGACAGCATAGCCCCAGCCTCTGCCTGGCCACCTTTCCAGCTTTGTATTCATCTTCACTTTCTGAAGCCCAGACACATATGTTTCTCCAATGTCTCATTGCTTCCTCTTGACTTTGCAAATATTGCATCATGTGATGGCTAATTTTATGTGTCAACTTGGCTAGGTGATGGTGTTCAGTTGTTTGGTCAAAGACCAGTCTAGATGTTGCTATGAAGATATTTTCAGATGTGGTTAACATTTAAACTGGTAGACTTGAAATAAAGCAGAGTACCTTCTGTAATGTGGGCATACCTTATTCAATTAGTCAAAGACCTTAAGAGTAAAGACTAAGACTTCCCAAAAGAAACAATTCTGCCTCAGGCCTTTAACATAGAACTTGAGTTTTCAGTCTGTCTGTTTTAGTTTAAGACTGAAACATCAACTCTTACCTGAATTGCCAGCCTGCCAGCCTGTTCTACAGATTTCAGAATTAACCAGCCCTCAGAATGACTAGCTCAAGTGAATCACTTGAGCCAATTCCTTAAAATAAAATAACTCTCTCTAGCTTCCTGTGTGTGTGTGTGTGTGTGTGTGTGTGTGTGTATACATGGGATTTGTTCTGTCTCTTTTGAGAGCCCTAATACACTCCCATTCTCCTTTTTTTTTTAATGTTTATATATTTTTGAGAGAAAGACAGAGCGTAAGTCGGGGAGGAGCAGAGAGAGAGGGAGACACAGAATCTGAAGCAAGCTCCAGGCTCTGAGCTGTCAGCACAGAGCCTAACACAGGGCTCATACTCGAGCCTGGTGAGATCATGACCTAGGCTGAAGCTGGATGTACAACCGACTGAGCCACCCAGGTGTCCCTACACTCCCTTTCTATAGCACCCATTCCCAGAAGCATTTTCTTATTTCTAATTATCTTTAAGATTTTAATATGAGATGAGTTCCTTTGCTCCAGTTTCAAAATCCAGGCTCCTGTCTCTTTGAATACTTATTTCAGTTTCAGTCAACCAACTTTCATTCATTCATTTATTCATTCAGCAAATATTTATTGCAATTTTGTGCTGTGCATATGTCCTAGCAGAGAGCACATAGCAGCGGCACAGCCTCATAAATATTTATTTATTAGTGTGATTTCCTGATTAATATCTATCTTTACCTTTAGATCATAAATTCATGAAAGCAAGGACTTTGTTGTGCTTTGGTACCCGTGTATCACTGAGTCCTAATTCAGTGTTTCAAGCATGTAAGTGTTAATGAATGAATTAAGTTCTGAAAAGCTGGGATTTTGTGTTAACCTTCCTTGTAGTATCTTTCATAGGATTGTGCACATGGAAACACTAAGATGTTCTATCATTAAAATAAGAGTTTTATACATTTTTAACACATATAATATTTTTTATGTTACCTTCAGATAAAACACCCCCCCCCAGCCATTATGGATGCTAAATAATAAGCAAATAGCATTTAAAAATAAGTAGAAGAGTTAATTTTGGGGCCAATTTTTTCCATTAGAAAAAGGATAATATTATTCTAGGTAAAATTCCTCTGTTCAGGTGAACAGAGACATAGAGACATAGAGATCCTCCTGAATCAGGATAAGAATTAATACTCTTTAAAAGATGCTCTAAGTCATATGTTCCACAAGAAAAATGGGAAGGAATCCAACAGCTTTAAGAACCCGCTATTATCTGAGCACCTCAGGCATTAGTTCTCACAAAAACCTCCAGGAGGTTGGTATTTACATTAGCTCATTTTAAGAGATGAGAAGGCAGAGACTTAGAGATATTACATAACCTGTCCTGCCTAGCTCCTTAGAAACATCTGCTAGTAGAGTTGGGAGTTACAAACCAAGCCTATTGGGCTGAAGCCATGACCCATCCCAGTGAACAGAATGGGAGTGGTGACACACCATTGCATCTTCATCCAAACAAACTTATTTGGGTCAGGATCACCTATATCCTCTAGATCCTATACCTCTAGGTATAGGAGGGTTTTTGTGAGATCTTATAAAAATGTGTAGCTGTAAGTATATACTTTTTCAGGAGATATATCTCTCTCACACACACACAAATATATATATATATAAAGTAAATATATATACTATTTGGAAATATATATTCATATTATGAACTAAGAGATAAAAGTTGGTAATGTGTAAAAATGGACACACTCTCCCTTTAGTCTCTATGTCTGGTTGAACAACCCTGGGACAGATTGCCTCTAAACTGGGATAATATGATACAAGCAGTCCCCTGCCCTTTCTTGTTAAACTCCACCCCCTAGACCTTTCCTGTCAAGGCCTTTTCTTAGCTTCTGATGTAGCAGATATAGTTCCTTCTGCTTACTTCCCATACAGTGTATATACCTGTTGAATTGTTGAATCAAATATTCAGGAAGCACTAATTAGGAAAAATAACTCTCTAGGGAACCAAAACAACAACCACCTCATGACAAAAAAGAGTTGAATAAACATGTCTGTATTTTCAGACCCTACCTTTCAGAATGTTGACAGTGAACTAAAACCAAAAACACAACCTTGATAACACATTAGATATTTGTTGAATTAGGCCAAGAGACAGAAATGTATCTATAATACATATCTGAATATAAAAGTGATATAAGTGATCAAGAGAAGGAAAGGGAAAGGTCAAAGGAGAAACTCAGCTTGTAGAGACTGAAATATTTCCATGAGAGCAGCTACATTCCAAGTGGTTTCAGGGCTGGATGGGGAGCATGTAGTGGCAGGTTGTATAACCCAAGAGAGTCTTTGAAAGTTTGTGCTCACACTCACTTTCTGGATATTTATGAGACCATTATACTCTATCTTTTCAGTGCTACGTCAAAAACACCTATATTTTTTAAAGAAAGAATAGACACTACATTATTATGAATTGGGTTACAGTTGAGCATATTTTACTCTTTATGGAAAATTTTTTTGGTAATTATAACACAAGGGGGTAGGATTAATTCCTGATTTTTGACAACTGATTCTGGAGCCTGAAAATATCATCATTTTTATTCCATGTGGTTTACTCCCTTTTTTTCCCTCCTTTCTCCCTCACTTCTCCCTTTTTCCTTCCTTTTCCACTTCCTTTGCTCCTTCATTCAACAAATGTTTATTGATGCTTATTCTGCTAGATATTACTTTAGGTGCTTGAAATGCATTAGTGAATAAGACAGATACAGCCCTTGACATTATAGAACTCAGTCAGAGTGATAGGAAGGATTGTGTAAAGAATTTCTTTGAAACTCCTAAATGCTTATTTGTCTAAGAATCATCTAAGAATTTATAGATGAAAATACAGTGGAGTTTAAGTATTTCATAACTAAGAATATGTGTCAGGGGTGCCTGGGTGGCTCAGTCAGTAAAGCATCCAACTCTTGATTTCGGTTCAGGTCATGATCTCACAGTTTCATGAGTTCGAGCCCCACATTGGGCTCTACACTGATCCTGCAGAACCTGCTTTGGGATTCTCTTTTTCTCTCCCTCTCTCTGCACCCCACCCCTGCTCATGCTCTCTCTGTCTCAAAATAAATAAACTTTAAAAATTAAAAAAAAGAATATCAAAATCAGGGTATTTTTGATGGCAAACTGAGACCAGCTGATTTGTAGAAACTATGAAGACAAGACAGTAAAGCAAATGGTTGAAAAAGTTTCCAGCAATAGATAGCAAAGAAAAGTCTATATGGGTGGGTCTTCAGCTTTCAGAAGGTGCTGTAACACATGAGAAGTGATGCTCCTGCCCAGAGAGATAGCAAATGGCTGGGAGTTGGTAGCTACAACACTTTTGGAGGTATGGCTTATAGCAAGAAAGTACGTTGGAAGTTCAAGGAACTGAAGAAAAGGTCAGAGTGGCTAGACGGCAGAATAGGGGGATATGTAAAATGAGGTTGCAAAAAATAGGTAGTTACTATATCAAACCTTGGAAGTCATCTTAAGAATTTTAATTTTTATTCCAAGTGAAATGAAACCGTAGATGTTTTCAAACATAACTGTGCATGAAAGAGAAAGAGAGAGAGGATAATTTTTTTTCTTACAAATAGTTTATTGTCAAGTTGGTTTCCATATAACACCCAGTGCTCATCCCCATAAGTGCCCTCCTCCATGCCCATCCCTCCTCCCCCCCACATCCATCAGTCCTCAGTTTGTTTCTCAGCATTCAAGAGTCTCTCATGGTTTGCCTCTCTCCCTTTCCCCCACCATTTCCCCCCTTCTTTTCCCCCATGGTCCTCCGTTAAGTTCCTCCTAATCTTCCTATACATGCAAACATATGATATTT
>NW_027551557.1:1613166-1723513 GCF_008692635.1 Crocuta crocuta
ATAGAGTTTGGTGAGTTCCTTATAGATTCCGGATATTAACCCTTTATCTGATATGTCATTTGCAACTATCTTTTCCCATTCCGTTGGTTGCCTATTAGTTTTGTGGGTTGTTTCCTTTGCTGTGCAGAAGCTTTTAATCTTGATGAGGTCCCAATCGTTTATTTTTGCTCTTGATTCCCTTGCTTTGGGGGATGTGTCAAGTAAGAAGTTGCTGCGGTGGAGGTTAAGGTGGTTGTTTCCTGCTTTCTGAGAGAGGATAATTTTTATACATTCTGAGTCTTTTTTGGTGGCAGTGGGACTACTGTGAGGCAGTAATCTAATCAAGAGAAGCTAGTAGTTTGGAATAAGGTGATGGCCCTGGATGGGAAGAGGGTGGTAATTGTTGACTGCTGTTCAGAAGATAAAATCCACAAGACGTGTAGCTGTCTGCATATGATAGGTTGTAAAGGATGATTCCAAGATTTCTGGCTTTGTAGCCATATGGAGATAGCCATGATTATGATATCTCATTCTCTGAGACAGTTAACCCTGAAGGTAGAATCAACTTGGGGAGGAGGAAGGTAAACTGTTGAATTGAGGTACCTTAGTGATATGCAAATGACGTATCAAAGAGGCAGCTGGATAAATAGGTTGGGAGTTCAGAGGTGAGGTCTGTGATAGATTGTTTGTAGATTTTATGGAAGGAAGTTGAGAGAATTAGCATTAGATGGCCTACATTCTCTCTGAAGCATGTGGTTGTTTTTTGAAAATGAGGAGAAGAAACAAATTGTTTTGGGAATTAGGGCACAAATAGATCAGATAAACATAACTTATAGTGTTAGTTATCTATTGCCACAGCAGTGCTGTGTAACAAACCAACCCAAAGGTGAGTGACTGAAAACAATAGGCTTTTATTTAGCTTGAGTCTGTGGATTAGCTTGGTAGTTCTTCTGTAGCTGCCTGAACTTCCTCATGTATTTTGAGATTGTCTGACTGTCACTGATATAGGCTGGCTTCCACTGGGTCACTGGGAAGAATGATTCCTTTCTATGTGTCTCTCACCTTCAGTAGGCTACCCCAGACATGTTCTCATGGCCAAGGCAGAGATGCAACAGCAGACACAGAAGTATGCAAGATGTTTTCAAGCCTCTGCATTCATCACATCTGCCAAAATTCTGTTGGCAAAACCCAGTTAAATGCCCGAATTCAGGATCAAAGAGTGAGGAAAGTGACTGTTCCTCTTTAGTAGGAGAAACTCTCATGCTGTAAAGTTGTATGCAAGGGTGGGGGTGGGGGTAGATACAATTGAAGGGCAAGGCATTGGGACCCTTAATGAAATGAATTGACAAGTCCCCCACAGTATTGAGAGCTCATTTATAACAATGATCATCATTTGGTAGTAGAATCCAAAAGCCCTATTGTGTGAATTTCTACAGAAACATTTGAATGCTTGGGTGGAGCACCAAAAAAATATTAAAATATGTGTGGGAATTGCCAGAAAGTGTGAAGAAAATACAGAGAAACAAGGCCATTTATGAAATAAGTTAGGCAGGTATTGATGTGTAAAGCATCTTTAAGTATATATGCTGGTTACAGAGAAATGTGAAGGTATGTGAAAATGGAAAGTGTGAGGGCATTGTGAAGCCAAAAGTGAGTCATAATGAAAATAGTTAAAATATAATATTGACAAGGAAGAGGTCAAATCAGGAAGATTTAAGATGCTTATATTTTTGAGGTACAACATTTACATGAGATAACAAGGTCCAAGGAGTTAGTGGTATGAGTGGGGAAGTGAGGTGAAGAGTAGGAAAAAGAGAAGGGTGAGCAAATGAAGTAAGAGTGGGTTGTGGGTATTGGGTCATTCTTGAAATAGGAGAGAAGATGAAAAATACTAGCCCAGTGTCAGAATGCTGGATGAATGAGAGGGCATGACCAGGAGTTTAGTATATGAGAGTGTGGAGAGAGGAAAAACACAGTAGAGGTGAACAGCATTGGTTGCAAGAGGTGGATTTCTTGATCAGATTGATACTGTTATTATTTTCATTGAGAAGGAAAGTGAATGGAATAGAAACACCAACTGGAAGCAAAGAAGTCAAGCTTTTCTCTCAACCTTGAAATACATGGATAGTATTTAAAACAACCAGCCCACACCTGGGAGAGCAGCAACCTAGAATGCAGGTTAGACCACGTTGAGGGACCCACAAACTTTCTTTTAGAACCAGTAGTTGTGCCCTATTGGCTAACATTTGCCGAACAGTTGTAGTCTAGATTAATTCTAGTCAAACTGGCATGGGTATTCCAGGCCAGGCCAGAGAACAAGGGTGGGAAAGGGAATGAGTTAAGGAAAGGAGGTAGGGTAAGGTAACAAAAACATTCATTCTCCCTCCCTGTCATCTCAGTGGTTCCTTGACAAGAAGTCAGAGCCTCCTGAAAGTAACCCCTATTCTGCCCTGGGAAGGACAGAAACTGTCCTGACAATTGATAATCTCAAAGCCTTTGTGGGAATAAATTAACCACTGTGGAGAGGATGGGAGATAACACATGGGGATTGTACAGAGGTAAGGTTGCTATTTATTTTCTCAATATGAGAAAGAAAAAAGGATAAATATAAGAAAAACATATGTAGGTAAATATATAGCACATGCATTTATTTAAAGATAACATGAGTGTCCAGATAAAAACTTGATTATAAGGTGATCAGTGAGTTAACTGATCTTGTAAGGAATAAATAATAATATATGAACTTGAGTTCATATCTCAGCCACATTGCTCATAATTGTGCCCATTCTGGTTGGTGCATAGATTCTGATACATAGTAAGTGTTTAACTGATATATTTGAAAAAATAATAAATAACCGGTCTTTTAGGAAAGTATAGTTAAGTCTTTCTGAACCTCAACTTCTGCTTTTCTATTGTCCTAATTGACAGTTTTTCTCTAAGAGATTATTATCAGTATTAAATGAGATAGGAGATGTGGATCTGGTCTACAATATAAGTTAGCAAATACTCATTTGTGTTAAATTTGTCAATGTGAAGAAAACCCCTTCTTTAGTCATTATTAAAAGGTCTTTTGCTATCTTCCTACACTTGTATTTTAACCCAAGCCTGGTATATAAATATTAGTGATTTTTCTCATAGGGTTGACCTGTTATATTTACACACACATACTCTTTGAGGTAATCTTTAGCCAGGCTTTTGCTGATTATATTTCAGCTTTTAATGCTGTTGTCCCAGAAGATGTTGACGTCATCTGGAGACATAGTAGCGCCGTCGGTCTTCAGAGATCCAATTCATTCTGCCATCCGGAAATTCTGTCGACAAGGCGGCCAGTGTTAGAAATTAAGCTTGTGACATGCAGGACATGGTGGAGTGCAAACATTGGTCAGTGCTTCCTCTCCCAGCCACAGAGGAAAGCCACACTGATTGGTATTCAGGAAAGGGACCTCCTGTTTCGAAGGATTCCTTCATGCTGTTCAGCAATGCTGTTTAGGGTGGATTTTCCCATTTGAACTGCAAAGCTTAAACACAAATATTAACTACCTGAAGCTGCAAATAGCCACATAGTACACTAAAAAAATAATGAATATTTTAACCAGCCTTTGCCCAACCAAGAAAAATATTATGCAGAAATGAGGCTTATTTTAGAAAAATACCCAAGGAAACATTTTTAAAAAGTTGAGTTTCCTTTCAAAGTTTGTTTTTGCTAAACATTCATAATTTTGCTTTTCCCAATCCAATTTTATTATAAGAAAGGTCTCCCACATGTGTACTTGGCATTCCTTTCAAAATGATTAGTAATACACAAAACCTTTGGAAATGATGGGTGAGTTCTTAAATGTGACAGGAAGAAAGGACAAAATGTATTATAAATAAGGGGAGGTACTTCTTTGCATGCATATATGCTTGTAGCCCCTTTGGATATAGGCAAATTTTCATGTTCTCATCATTTTGACTATTTAACATTTTAATTTTGCTCATTTGGAGAATCCAAATTTAACGGCTTCTTCACCACAAATTTTTTCCCCAGTGAAATCATTGAAGGTACCAATCACTTGTGGTCAACGGAAGACTGGTATTTTGGAGCTATAATTTTGGGGGAAAGCAATGGATAGACATTCTGTTACACCTGTTGGATAGCTTCCTCGGCATTCATTTCTGTCCTTTGTGAAGATCAAAATGAAATTATCAAAACATGCTCTGCATGAATTCTCATTCTCAATCAGGGGCAAGACTTAAGTGATAGAAGGCTCAGAAGAATAGAAATAAAATAGAAATTTTAGACTGACCGTAGTCAATAACAGAATGCTTTTAGAGCATTTTCCTTTTTTTTTTCCAAGCACCTTTTTCTCAGCACATAACATTATCTCATTAACTCCTCATAAAAACCCTATGATGTTGATATTGGTATTAACCCATTTTCCAGATGAGAAGAACATCACACAGAGATTAAAAATTGCCCAGATGGTCAAGCCAGGTTTCAGCTATAGTCCAGATCCTATGCTTTTTAACCTCCCTGCTCTGCTGTAAGTAAAATTCAGTTTAAAATTAGCTAAAATGGCTTTCCTTGGCTTCTGTTAATCTGTTGTCATCCAAGATTTGTGATGTTTTTCTTTATTTTTTTCTTTGCCTAGTTTTGTGGATTACACATTTTATTGTTATAACAGTAATAAAACATGAGGGTCAGAATACCTTGGTTCTAGTCACAGCTTACCACTGGCTCTAAATGACTCTGAGTATAAGAAACTCTTGTCTTCCTCCTGTAAAGCAGACACGATGGTAGGTACCTTTCCTATCTACCTCAGGGTTTTGTCCTCCAAATCCACTGGCAAGTGATTTAAAATATTATCGCTCATGCTTCTCACCCTACACAAGAAAAATACACCAAGCTTAAGTTCATAACTGTTCAAATTAACACTTGAATGTTAAACTTCTAAAATTTTTTGTCCTAAAGGATGTTGAACCTTTTGGGAAAAGGGAAGTTTTAAATTATTGGTGAATTTTTATCAAAGTTTTGCTCCACATCAATAATTACTACCAAGAATAAGTTGTGACTGGGTGCCTGGGTGGCTCAGTCGGTTAAGCCTCCTACTTCAGTTCAGGTCATGATCTCATGGTTCCTGAGTTGCAGCTCTGTGCTGACAGCTCATAGCCTGGAGCTTGCTTCAAAATCTGTGTGTCCTTCCCTCTCTCTCTGCCCTTCCCCTGCTTGCTTTCTCCCTCCCTCCTTCCTTCTCTCTCTCTCTCTCTCAAAAATAAACATTAAATTTTTTAAAAATAAAAATTTTTAAAAATAATAAGTTGTGACATGCATTTGGAACAATAAAAACCGAAACCACCTATGTTCCAGTAATATCAGAAATGTGGGAACATATACAATGATAGTCCAATGGTGAAATTAATTTTGACTGCCAACAGATTCCTCATCCCACTCTTTAGGGATTGCTGAATCTATTTATAGGGAACCATACACAAAAAATGCCACAGTTGGAAGGGTCATCACAATATTTGTGAACCTTGGCATAAATGAATTTTCAGACTATTTTAAGGCAATTTATTATTTTTATTCCCAAGGCTGTTTCTTCTTACCCACATAGGAATATTTATCTCTATCACCAAGTTCCTGTTTTAGTTCTTTGCTTGTACAGCTTTCTTCTCACCCCAAGCTTGGAGTCCTATTCCTCAGTTTCACATTGTTTAAAATAAGTCTTTCTCCTATCCTTCTCTCTCTTGACTAGTGTTGTCCCATGAAAGATGAAATTGTACTATAAATGAAGGAAAAACCCAAATTTAAATATCCTACTCTATTATTTTAAAGGGATCATTCTTCCTTTTTTCCTTTAGTACAAGCATCTTGAAAGGATGTGGTCTTCATGGCTGGTAAATCAAAATGGTTTTATTTGAAAAACTGGAGCCCCCTCAGTTTGTGTTAGTAAGCACGGTGCTTGTGGTTTTGTAGTTCCTTCCCTTGGGGGTGTCCTGACCCCTACCATATTTAATAATTTCACTCTTCTTTTCCCTTCCTTGATGTCTGATGGGGACAGTAGAGCAGCAGGAAACACCATAGTGGATTAAATGATTTCTTTATTAAATAATTCTATAAATATTTAGTCAGCACTTTCTATATGCCAAGAACTATTTTATGTACTGGGGGTATTGTAGTCAAAAGTCAAACACTACTGCTCACACAGCACTTACATTCTAAGTATATTGGACAGAGAAACAGAAAAATTCTCTATCTTAATATTTGTCTATCTTAATAAGCAAATACAGAAATCAATGAATAGATAATTTTTAATTATTGTATAAAAATAGAGGACATAAAATGTGATAGAGTTGTAGAGGGAGATGACTTATGTGGTCAAGATTCTGAGAGATGACAAGGGCTACTGTAATTATGAGAACTAGCCATGTGAGGAACATTCTAGACAGAGAACAACACAACCTGCAAATGCAGTGAGATGACAGTTACTTGGAAAGTTGAGAAACAGAATATGAAATGAGCAAGGTGAAGATGGCACAGATAGGTCTAAGAAATAGAGAAGAGGATCATGTAGTATATATTTGGCTTTGTAGATTATGGAAAGGAGGTGTGGATTTTGTTCCAAGTATGACGGCACAGAGCAGTGATTCTCAAAATTTGTGCTCATCAGAATCATCTGGATGAGTTGGTAAAGCATGCATTAGAGTATTTCCAGAGTTTCTAACTCAGCAACCCTAGGCTAGAGTCTAAGAATTTGCATTTCTAACAGGTGGTGTGACACTGCTGGTGTGCAGACACTTTGAGAACCATTGCTATCATAGTTATCTATGATTTGTGCCTGCCCAGAATAGATTTCACCACAGTTTTGTAACTGAATTTGATTTTCTTGTGGGAAAAGTCCCTTCTCTACTCTTAGCCAAACCTGTGTCTTCCATTACTTTGGTCACAGTGAAGACATGCAAAGATAGATATATGACTTGGAAGTCAGGTGAAACCCAATCCAGAGCCACTCTTGTAACTCTAGGGAAATGGAAGCTCCCAAGCCACTGCATGAGAAGCTGGTAGACAGGGGAAATCTCCCTAAGAGTTACACCAAGGCAGAGGAACACTGAACTGAAAGAAGCCAAGACACTTAGCTGTGATATTCTCAGCTGAGCTCTTGGATCCAGCCATCCCTAAATCAATTCTATTCCTGTACTTTCCAGTTAACAGGACTAATTTATTTTCCCATTTTATACTTTAGGCGATTTCTCTTTGGTTTTCAAAACTTATAAATCAAAAGTAAATATGAATAAAAAGCTATTGTAGATACGCCACTTATTTTATTTAAATGTACCTTAGTTTATCACAGAGAAGCAGACAAGAGAGTTTACGTGGCTTAGTACTGCACTGTGTATTTATAAAATAAATAACATTTTTATAAGCCAAACTTGAGATATTTTAAAATAAAAAGGAGCACAAAAAATGGAACATGGTGGGATTAAAAAATGAACCCCTGCAAGCAGCACTGTTAGCTCATATTTCCATAATCTAATCCTAAATAGAATTTATAATCTTATGGAAACCTCATATTCTTCACAAGTTGATGATTATTTTTTCTTTCTTACTTCTAGCCCCTTTCAGCCATGGTTCTTCATTCTAATTATATATGGCAGCTTCTCATTCGGTTTGGTTAGACAAGGCCATTTGGTCTAAATGGGATCCCTTAAATAGCCTTGCTTGGCTGTCCTATTTCAGATAGGACATACTCAAGTCCATACTCCATACTCAAGCCCAAACCTCTCAAATCATTTTATTTCATTACTTTCTAAGTATTTAACATTTTCTCAGATTATCTTGTTTATTTGCTCATTATCCATCCCTTATAATAGAATATAAGCTACATGAAAGCAGTGGTGTCTCAGGGTGCCTGGGTGGCTCAGTCAGTTAAGCGTCTGACTTCAGCTCAGGTCATGATCTCACAGTTCATGGATTCGAGCCCTGCGTCAGGCTCTGTGCTGACAGCCAGCTCAGAGCCTGGAGCCTGTTTCAGATTCTATGTCTTCCTCTCTCTCTGACCTTCCCCTGCTCATGCTGTCTCTCTCTCTCTCACTCTCAGAATTAAATAAAACATTACAAAAAAAAAAAAGCAGTGGTGTCTCCTGTCTTATTTATCAGTATGTCTCTGTCATCCAATTGATGAATGAGTTACACATTTTCTAGAATAGAAAAAGTAATGAAATAATTGCACATTTTTGCTTTTCCAAAGTCCAAAATTGACATTAGGGTTTCCTCTTAGTGCTATATCTGCAATGGGTTTGGAAAAATGTATACTGACATATTTCATTATTACAATATCATGTAGAATATTTGCATTGCCCTATTCTTTTGTGCTTCTCCTGTTCACCATCCCCCTGCCCACCTTGGCAACCACTGATCTTTTACTGTCTCCACAATTTTGTGTGTCAGTGTGTCATGTAGCTGGGACCATACAGTATGTAGATTTCTCTTATTGGCTACTTTCACTTAGTAACATGCATTTAAGCTTCCTCCATATTTTCTCATGGTTTGATAGCTCACTATTTTTTAATACCAAATAATATTCCATTGTCTGCATGTACCACAATTTATTTAAACATTCATCTACTGAAGAATATCTTGGTTGCTTCCAAGTCTTTATTCAGTCAGGTGAGTGGGAAAATATGAGGACTGCCTGTAATTTTGTAATTATATGTAACCTTTATGATTTCAAGATGTTGTTAGTGACCCACTGGCCATATGTAGATCAAAGTGTTTTTCTGCAGTGGTGAAGGATTCGTGCCAACCTGTCTATGCTTCCTCTCTTGTTCAACCTCATGACCACTTTGGCATTGGTTTGTGGGACAGGGTGTGGGCATTGGCAGACCTCAAACATTTTGGAAAGGAAGTTGTTTTGGGGGGGCAGTGGTAAATCTGTTTTTAGACATGTTATTTTTGAGGTGACAGCAGGCTACCAAGCATGACGTCTACATGTATGGAATTGTATATAGTTAGAAATAAGGCATTGCAGATAAGAGAGATCATAGTTTATCCTAAATACTTGAGAGTCCTAAGCCTAAAAATCTTAAAGAATAAGTGTGGATAAACACAAAATACAGGTTGCTGGTCATTTTTGAAGAGAGGCAAAGGCAGATGGGGTTATATGTGGGGAGGGTCACTGAGGGGCAATCTTAAAAATTATTGGTAATCTTTTCTTCCATAATCTGGGTGGTATGTTTTCTATTATTTTCAAAATCATATATTTTTAAGTTAATGAAAAGTTTTTAAAAAGGAATAAACATGGATTGCCTTTCTTTTTTTTTTTTACTCATATAAATTTTATTTTATTTTATTTTTTTTACAAATAGTTTATTGTCAAATTAGTTTCCACATAACACTCAGTGCTCATCCCCACAAGTGCCCTCCTCCATGCCCATCTCCCCCTCCCCCCCACATCCATCAGTCCTCAGTTTTTGTCAGCATTCAAGAGTCTCTCATGGTTTGCCTCTCTCCCTTTCCCCCACCATTTCCGCCCTTCTTCTCCCCCTTGTTCCTCCGTCAAGTTCCTCCTAATCCTCCTATACGTGCAAACATATGATATTTGTCCTTCTCTGCCTGACTTATTTCGCTCAGCATAACACCCTCAAGGTCCATCCATGTTGCTACACATGGCCAGATTTCATTGTTTCTCATTGCCATGTAGTATTCCATGGTATAGATAAACCACATCTTCTTGATCCATTCATCTGTTGATGGACACTTAGGCTCTTTCCATGTTTTAGCTATTGTGGAGAGTGCTGCTATGAACATTGGGGTACATGTGCTCCTATGCCTCAGCATTTCTGTATCCCTTGGGTAAATTCCTAGCAGTGCTATTGCTGGGTCATAGGGGAGTTCTATTGTTAGTTTCCTGAGGAACCTCCACACTGTTTTCCAGAGGGGCTGTACCAGTTTACATTCCCACCAACAGTGTAGGAGGGTGCCCGTTTCTCCACATCCTCGTCAGCATCTCGAGTTCTCTGATTTGCTCATTTTAGCCACTCTGACTGGCGTGAGGTGGTATCTCAGTGTGGTTTTGATTTGTATTTCCCTGATGAGGAGGGATGCTGAGGATTGCCTTTCTAAAAAATGTGCAATACAAGTGAATTTTTAATATTTCAGATGTCTTTTTAAATTTCATAAAATGTTTTTTGCTTAGTTGAGAGAATTTAAGTGAGTGCAATCTTTTTCCTTTCCAGCTATTTCAAGAACACTATTTTATTTATGAATGAACTGATAATGATGTTTTTTCTCAATTCTGTTTACTCTTATGTAAACAAACATAATTCTTTGAGCTTATTTTCTCTTCATAATAATGCCTGCTCCCCCGATTTCCAAATACCTACAGCATAAAGAATCGAAGAATCTATTCTCAAATTAGAGCCTATATTAATGAACGCACCATTTAAAGCATGACCTATATATCAATTCCTTATTGCCATAATAATGCTGTATAGCAAATCACCTGAAAATTTATTTGCTTAAAATATAAGCACATTTATATCATAGTTTTAGTCTGGGTGGGGGATTGTTATAGTTTTCGATGGGTTCATTGTTGTGCCTGTACTGTGCTGTGGATGAGCTAGGGTGTTCTACTGATCTTAGGCTCTCTCCTCTGACAGAAATACACCAACTGTTTGTCTAGAAGGAATCCTGCTGGAGGGGCGCCTGGGTGGCTCAGTCGGTTGGGCGGCCAACTTCCACTCAGGAAATGATCTCATGGTTCGTGGGTTCGAGCCCTGCGTCGGGCTCTGTGCAGACAGCTAGCTCAGAGCCTGGAGCCTGTTTCAGATTCTGTGTCTCCCTCTTTCTCTGACCCTCCCCTGCTCATGCTGTCTTTCTCTCTCAAATAAATTAAAAAAAAAAAATTAAAAAAAGAGAAGGAATCCTGCTGGAAACACTGGGATAATTCTGCTGTGCCTCACATGTTTTATCCTCTAGCAGGATAATCCGAGCATCTTTTCATGGCAGAGGTAGAGGAGGAATGTAGAAGAGATATTTGAGCACTTTTCTGGAGCTCCAGGATATTTTTACAGCCTCTGTTGATGCCGTATTTGCTAACAGTTGGCCAAAGTAAGAATCAGTATAGAGCAGAACACTCTTCCCAGAGTGGGAGGACATTTCACATTATAGGGAAAAGGGCTTGGATTCAGGAGAGAGTGAAAAGTGGGGCTGTTGATGCAATTCGTGTACCACTACATGGCCTTGCCCATCCCTTCCCCATGCCCTTCTGCATCCTCTCTCTGTCTATCCATATCCTGTATCTAAGCCCTCCTCTGAGTCTCAGGTCTTCTCTTCCTGACTATGAAAGTGATTATTCCAGACTTTTCCCCACCTAAGACCTTAAAAGTGTCTTACTGTTAGCTTCCATCATTTCTCTTTCTGTATCTACATTCTTGACTGCTACCTCATAAAAGAATATGTCCAATCAGACAATGAAGGATTAGGAAGGGTTTTGTTTTATAACCCTACAGAGTATGATAGAAGCCAGGCAGAAATTAGACCCTCATCAATAGTTTTGATTCTTTGTTCTTTGGTTTATTTTTGTAAATGTGTCCATTCACAAATCCTCAGTCTCTTTCTGGAGTTCTAGTATAATAACATTTATTTTTATTGGTAATTGAATGTAACCCATCAATTCCTCCCTTCCTTTTCATTACCTTTTTTCCTTTCTCCCTTCCTCCCTTCTTTACTTCCTTATTAGTTTTTATTTTTTTTCTTTCTTAATTTTTTACAACTTTTACCTAGATATAAGGATTTTAACTTATTGAAGATAAAGAGGCTCAAAACCCTTTTCATCACAGTTAATTAGATTTCTGACTCACTCTCCATAGCTAGTATTTCTCCAGGCATATTGCTTGTGTGTACCCCCCAAAACAGGTGTCAAAACACATTAAAGGCACAGCCTCCTAAAACATCAAAGACTTGTGTTCTTTATTTTTTCAAGTGCCACCACAAAGCTACAAACCTGTCTAAATTAGTCATGTGAACTGTATTACTGTCAACATGTAGTTAATTCAGGTGCTGCCCTCAGTATTGATCTCATTATCTCATTTATAATATGTGTAAAATTCTGCTTTAATCCACATTCCAAATCTGAATAATTTATGCAGAGACCAAAGGTATGGCAGGCTAGCAAATAATTTCGGGACCTTTACAGAGATGCCAGGTAAAAGCAAAGAGCTGGAAAATAGAAAAGAAACAACACAAGTCTTGTTAGGTGGACTGTTCAAGAGTCGGGCACACTAGATATCAAATACAACCCTTCAATTTCTCAGTGAAAGGTTCAACAAGAACCTCCAGGGTCTAGATTTTCCACCATGGAGATGACCTTAGCCTAAGCCACCAGCAACAAAGATTTGAAAAATACTAAAAGCAAAATCCACATTAAATGTATCACAATTAAGCTGTGTGTTGGAGTAGGAAATGAAACCCTAAAACACACTTTTGAATCTGAGATCAGTTGGGCAAGAAACATAATAGGCATTATTATCCTCATTATACAGTTGGAGACTCTCTTACCCATATAACAAACAAAGCAGCTGAATGACTTGCCCTGCCACGTTCACACAACTAGCAGGTGCAGGAGAATCCAAATCACTTTCCTTTGCCTCCTCAACAGAAAGCTGAAAAGCATCATATCCTATATGTAAAACATCCCTAGATTTACTGAAAAAGGATTTTCTCAAAGCAAAAGCGAGTCCACTGGAGAGTAAATGCAGAGAGCCTTCCTTGGTTTTCAAAGATTCTGTAATCCAAGTTAATTAGGTATCTCATTACAATCTGTTACTATTTCTTAAGACAAGTTAAGAAAAACAAAGTGAAAGCGATGAGCCTGAGAGAAATGGGGTCCATTTTTAAGCAAGCCCTCTATTTTAAGACTCTTCTCCTTTCCTCTTATTCTCCCACTTAAAACCAACTGTGACATTTAACTCAGAGCCTTATGATAGAATATCTTTTCCTTCTTTTTTTCCTTCTTTTGATTTCTTTTTTTTCTTGAAAAAACTATTCCATGAGCTTTCCCCCTCCTCTGTCTGTAGTCCTAATATACCCAGGACATTCTCTCACATGGAATCCGCCAGGTTGGCCTGCCTGCTCATGTTCCCACTGTTCTCATAAGAAAAGAGAGGAAGGGGGCTCAATGCCTGGAGTGTGTGAAAATGGGAGAAAGGTGAAGGCAGAGTGTGGCAGGTATTGTCCTGAGGGCATGAATGGATAATCACTCCTGTCACGGCAAATAGACTCTGTCACAAGGAATTCCGTGGTTTTCCAGAGGAAATGAGCTTTCCCTGCAGGCTGCCAAGCCCAAATGAGCTCCTTACAGCACCTGCAGATCTGAGCATCAAGCAATTATTCCACTATCTTGCCTAAAAACAAAGACTGTGCTACCCTTTGACAACCTCTGACCTTTTCCAGCTAACATAAACTAATTATATTTGCAGCAGGAGGGGAGGAAGGCTTTCGTAGTCCTCTGTGGGAGTTGTCCTTCATGCTTTGTGCCATGTTGTCAGTTCTGGCAATCCAAAAAATGACCACCCTTCAATCAAGGGAGTTGTTGGACGAAGTGCTTAAAGAGATACAGGGAGGCCCTTATCACAAATAAATCTCACTGCCCAGGATTTAGCAATGTGCCTGAGTGGCCCACACTGTCCATTTTGCAGTGGTACAAGGGAGCCATTGTTAAGTGTCACTTAGCAGCAATTACAGCCTGGTCAAAACAGGTTTTTGTTTTGTTTTGTTTTGTTTTCCACAACTTATTAATGGGCCCACGATTAAGTGTAAGGAATAACCCAAGCCACGGGCACTAAAACAAGGTTAGAGGTTAATTGAGACTTTCTATCTCAACAGCCTGAGATTTTGCAACCTTTTGCTGAGAGGACAGTCTTGAACAAAAAGGAGATAATATGATACAATTAGTTGGAAAGCAGGAGGGTCAAAATTCCCAGATGAAGAAAGGAAAACTGGCCAAGGAAATCAGGCCAGAGGGACCACCTGGACCACTTTGGATGCCAAGAATATCTGTGACCATTCATCTGGTGGATGAGGCGGAAAGTGGTGTGCCCACCATTCATCACATCTCTCCTCTCTACCAAAGAAAATACAAGGTCAATGTTATAAACAGTAGGCATCCCAGAGTAATTGAAATTCCAGAAACTGCCTCATTAGAAGAGCTCATAGGCAATCAGGTTTTTCTTTTCCTACTGAAGGTATATTCACCTCTTGAAATTGCATGGCCAGCCTTCTTCATGGTAGCTAAAGCTGCCGGGGGTGGGGGTGGGGGTTCTGAGAGTTTTTGAAGGACTATGTCTAAATAAATGGATGTCTTCATAGTTGAGAGAAAGTGGCCCATCAGGACTTCTTGGGAATGCTTCCTAGGCCATGGCATGCCCAGAGTCCACACCTGCTCATTTCTTCTCTATCAACAGATCTCCTCTTTTTCCATTCCTTCTAGGTCAGAGTCAACGTATCATGTCTTAAGTTCAACAGCAGCAGCTCTTTATCTAGAAACCTAGGCCCTTGAAAATATTGTTGGAGGTCTCAGTGATTTAATATTTCTTAGTTTTTTTTAAACCCCCTCCCTCAACCCCACCCCCAACACAAACTTTGACACAGCCAGCTGGCAGACCTCTCTGACTGGAAGTTGACTAAAAATTGCCAACTCATTTTCTTTCTTTCATTTTTTTTTTCTTTCCAGGGCAGCTGGTGCCAAAATGTGATGATTTGTTTTGCTCCAGTCACTGAAGTTTTTGTTTTCTTTTATTTCAACCCCCTGCTGGCTTCCCAACTTGGTGCTGAGTCATCTGGTGCAGGTGTTCTAAGCGGCTGGTATTTATGTCACTCGCAGATGGTTTGGGTAAATTACACGATGTTCCTGCAGCCCCGTCGAGGCTCTCTCAGCTCTCTTTGATCCAAGGGCTTCCTGTGGCTCCTGCACATGTGCAGGACTTCAGGGCACTGGGTGAACTCTTGGATGGATTCTATCCAAAGATGGTTAGGTTGCTCTCAGTTCCACAGACTGATGGACTCCAATTCAGGCAAAGAGAAGTTGACTGGGACAGAGAATCCCAAAATCACAAAGCGCTACATGCCCAGTGTTTAATAGAACATGAGTAAGTTTACTATATAGCTGCCTAAGGAAATTGGGATAAAAGGGGCCTCATTCTATCTCTGAATGAGAGTGGAATTCATCTTGGAAAAATTAGACCTGTTAAATGGCACTGTTAAGTCTTAGAAATACATGTTTAATGTTCTTTTTCTTGCCTCTTGTCTAACCCTACTGTGTCTCTAGCTTCTACTTGCATGCTTGATGCAAAGACTGGTCATATAAGAATCTTAAAATCCCATTCATTTATATTTTAGACACAGAGCATTGGTAAGGAGCTTACAGATCCTTGATCCCTTCCATCTGAAAAGGCTGTCCTTTATCATGAAGCAATACACTTCACTTTGAAAGTCTTAGTGAAGACTTTCTGTGGAAATATGCAGCTTAGCAAGGGAAATCTCTGGCTGTTGCCAAAGACATGAAATATTAACAGTATTTTAGAAGTATTTTGAGAAATAGGACTTGTGGAGAATGGTCCCTTCCCAGCACTGCAAAAATCTCATCACTGTAGGTATACTACATTGATTTTCCTGGAGTGACCAACCTTCCAAAGGTTTCTCAGAAAGAATGATTTTCAGTGCTAAAACAAAAACAGTCCTGAGCAAGCAATTATCACCTTAATGTATGCAGATAAAACTGGAAAACTTGTTAAAATGCATATTTCTGAGCTTCATCCCCAGAGATAATGATTCACTTGGTCTGGTGTAGGGCCTAAGGATTTGCATTTGGAATAAGCACCAAGGTGATGGATGGTAAAAATGCCAGATCAGGACTATATTTTGAGTTGCAAAATTAGACCATTCTTTGTTACTTTCTAGCAACTTCTGAAGAGATTACAGGTATGAGAGGGCAATTGTGAAGAACACAGATGCTAGAGCAGGGCATAGACTACAGAAAGGCATTATTTCTTTTTTTTTTTAATTGTTTTTTTATTTATTTCTAGGAGAGAGAGAGAGAGAGACAGCATGAGCAGGGTCAGAGGATCAGAGAGAGAGGGAGACACAGACTCTGAAATAGGCTCCAGGCTCTGAGCTGGCAGTCAGCACAGAGCCTGATGCGGGGCTCGAACCCAAGAACCACGAGATCATGACCTAAGCGAAAGTTGGACGCTTAACCGACTAAGCCACCCAGGCGCCCCAGGCATTATTTCTTTAAAAAGCAACTTACTCTGAATGTAGCAGGTGGTTGTTACCATAAGAAACACCAACCAAACAATCTGGGTGGCATACAACAATAAACATATTCTCACATTCACAGAATGGCAGGCCCAATGTGGTTCAGCAAATCTGGGCTCAGCGGGGAGGAGGGGGCTGTGTTTCACTCTGTGGGTTGGGTGCAGGTGTCTTCAGCATGCCTCATTCTGGCAATCTGACACATATTTTTCTCAAGGTGGAGGTCACAAGTAGAAACATGAGATGTTTCTGAACACTCAGACTCAGAACTGGCATAACAGTGCTTTCACACACATTCCACTTGGCTGTAGCCAGTCAAGCCCAAAATCAGTGGAGTAAGGCAGTACTTTTTTCCATTGAAATGGGTGAATGAGTAAATATTTGCTGAATAATAACGTAATCTATACAGTGATCTCAGAGTTTGAGAATATCCAGCCTAGTGACTGAAATGTAAATGCTACTTGTCTCATAACATACAACCCACTTTCAGGTTCCAATAGCACAGAGGTAGAGATAGTTACCAGGTAGCTGAAATAGTTGCTAAATATTGTCATACAGATCCCAGTTACTCTCAGTTTTAAAAGAAATCTCCTTGATGTTGCACTATATTTGATTACTTTGTAGGAAACCAAAGGGAATATAGAATATGCAATGTTAACCCAGTTGTAAATTTTGTTTAGGAATAAGGGTGCTATAATTTATTTTATTTTACTTTATTTAATCTGAATTATTTTATATCTCATCATCATTATCCTTTCTCCTGAAGTCCTTAACCACTTTGCATTCAATTAAACAAAAGTGCAGATTCAGTGGCTTTTCCCTTCATAAACATTATAATATTTCATGTTATAATAATGTATCATGTAAAAGATTTAGAGAGAATGCACAGATAACTATCAAAGCAAGTAGATAAATTATTTAAGAAATTATTTTGACTACACTAGAACAACCTTGTTATTTAAACAAATCTGCTATTCTTGATTAGCTTATTTATCATTGGGATTATTTATCATTGGTAGGACCTTCTGGAGGATCAGTGTTTCCAGAATGTTGGTGGTATCATCCACTGCTCACTGATTAGATCTTTTCCAGCAGAGCATGAGCTTTTCATTGGTTTAGGGAAGGAATGTCTTTGTCAAAGTTAAGGAAATCAATTTGTTATTTGTATGGCTCAAAAAGCATAAACATTTATTACTGACCCTCACCCCCAAAAAGCTCTATTATAAAAATACCAGCTAATTTTTTAAACTGTCTTCAATCAGGATTCAGGTTATACACCATGGTATCTGTAACTTTTTGGCTAGGTCAAAGTGACCTGCACATAATCCTGGCAGGAAGTCCCTGGACACAGTGTTTTCATCCCTTTGGTGTGCCAATGTATCAAGAATCCACAGTTCTCATTGAAATGACCAATGGAAGACGAGTGCAAATAGGTCATCAGTTGGGATTGTTTCTCCAAAGGGAACTAGTCTTGCAACTGCTATAAAGGATCAAAGGTAAATTCCGTTTTGTACTGCTAATCACTCCAATAAATTTTATGTAGGAAAAACCTGGTTAAAATGAATTACTGTGGCAGCTTTGAAGGGGAAAAACAAGGAAAGGATTATATAAAAGTACAATATGCAACCAAATAGATATGCAGGGAAGTAGGGATGGAAATTGCTAACAAGTATGTGCTACTCAAGATGACCCCTCTATGACTATGGTATTCAATATCATAGTTACTACCAATATGGAACTATTTAAATTAAAATTTAATTAAAATTTAAAATTGAGCTCCTCAGCCACATAAGCCACATTTCAGATGCTCAGTAGCCACATGTGGCTAGTGGCTTCCATATTGGAGAGCAACACTTTCATCACTGAAGAAATTTCTGTGGACAGCAATGATCTAGAGTGTCTTGATACTGGGGAGGTGTTGGATTTAGTGCTTGTATACTGAAGATATATTTTTTTAGTAGTGCTGTAAAGCTCTTTTCTGAGTTCCTGCTCTATAGTAAATATTACCCTAAAAGAGGAACCTAGAGAAGTGACTTATCATTAATAAATACAGCTTGTACTGATACTAATATTTCTGCTTATAATGAGCATTTGCTATGTGCCACAAATATGGAACATTAGCTGTGTCCAAAGGAGGAAGCAGGAACAAGCTGCTATCTGGAAAGAAGATGACTTTGTGCCATGCTGTCCATGCTTACTTTGTCACCCAAGGTACCTCCTCACACACACCATTTAGGAGATCTGAGTTTTAATGAAATATAGAGTGTGATAATCTAAGGGTATTAAGGGTATTAACTAGTTGTGGTTTTTTTTCTGCCTTGTATTCCTTTTTGGATATACAGGGTCAGAGACTTCACTTCATCTCCAAGAACTGTAAATACCTATTAGACTCCTCCATCTTGATGATATATGACAACTGGAAAGCCATACCAATTCTTAAATGCCATGACTCCCAGGTTCCAATGGATTCAAGTTCTGATTATGACCTTTAAAGTATGTAGATTGGGATTCAGATTCAAGTCTTACCTCTGTCAGAGGGGATATGGCTCCTGTTACTCATACAGTCTATGTTCCAGAATCTGATCTAG
Source organism: Crocuta crocuta (assembly GCF_008692635.1). NCBI lineage: Eukaryota > Metazoa > Chordata > Mammalia > Carnivora > Hyaenidae > Crocuta > Crocuta crocuta. The sequence continues at coordinate 1,632,025 of NW_027551557.1, forward strand.
TGAATACCACTGAATTCTGGCATTTTCAAATATTGTATCATTTGACTCTCATTTTAAGGAGTAAGAACTATCTGTGGTTTACTTTGAGAAAAGTTAGGTTAAGAGAAAAGAGCTAACTCAAGATCACAATTAAATAAATTTATTTGAAAATAGGGGAGTTGCTTCTGTTGGTCTTTTTTTCTCTTTTCTTTTCTTTTCTTTTTTTTTTTTTACTGATAGCTACTGTTGCTGAGATAACTATCTAGAATTAGATAGTACACTCTGCCAGAGACTGGGGTTTGGGGGGATGAGGACAATAATAACGACTGTATCCAGGAAGAAAGAAGAAAAGAAAGCATAGGGTATTTAAGCTCTCACCAAAGAGGCTGAGATTTAATAGGAACAGTGGGAGCAGACTCAGGAAACCAAGATAGAATTCATTTATAGGATCCAAGCAATCAGAAAAAGATTGCACTTAGGAGATTTGTGGGTTCCCAAGCTCACCTCAGAAACAAAGTTTAGGGCCACAAGACTGATGCTGAAACTAAATAGGCAGACTAGGATCCTAGTTTCCCTCCAAGATTCAGTAAGATTCTACAGTTTGGATATGGATTGCCATTCTCAAAGATTTGGAATAAAGAAAATCTGTACCCTCTTCATTTCACTTGGTGAACTTCAGTTTAGCCATAAAATTTCAGAGGAAGAAGATGTCATGCATTCATTATTCTGAGTGAGATATTACTATATACAGTCAGAATAAGAGAAAGTTATAGAATTGCAAACAGAACATAAGAAACTGTTGAGTGTTGTACTTCAGGATGGTTAATAATGAAAATATTCTACTCTACTCAGTTTATAATAAATTACTCCCGCATAGGACACAGGACCAAAATCTCAGAACACCAAGGATTGTCCAGCCCTATTTTATTGCAGAGAAAATCTGCCATAGTTTTTGCATTTGGAAACTTTTTCTTATGTTACACAAGGTAAAAATATAAGCACCTGGAATTGTTACTGAGCTATAACTAGAGTGACAGTATAATTTATCGTCCAAATAGAGACACTTTTGAGAATGAATGTAATTATTTATAATTACACCAGTACCACAGGTGTAAACCAGAACCGTCCAAGGCAAAGCAGGGCACACTGTCACTCTAGGTATAGACCACATCTGCATGCAATTGGATTCATGACATTTTCCCACCTCAGTTGCTGAATATGACCCAAAAGCTGCTCTTTTCTGTCAGCTGATATACAAGCTGATTGAAATAATAATGTAAATACACAGAATGAAGATATCTAATACTAATTTTAAGTAAAAATAGCTAGTATAAAGAAAAATGTAATTGATCATTGTTGTTGAGTTTTTATTTTTTTAAAAAAAGTCACTTGATAGAGTACATCTTAAAATGTCCAGTAACTAATGTCCATTCAGCATGGAAGGAAGAGTATTTCTCTTTAATATTTAAAAAATGATCAATTTCATACTATCTTCAAGGCATTGTGTTTGATATTATATTTCAGATGTGTCCTTAGTCACCAGGAGGATTTGGAGGTTGTCTCAGTGTTTGGGGGTGGTATTTACTCAGTGGAGACCTGCAATTGTAGATGACCTGTACCGTGTTGTATAGTCTTGCACAGCAAAGAAACATCTCAGGTCCCATCTGACATTTATGTGCATAAAAATGTGTTTACAAATACCTAAGCCTGAAACTCAACTCCATTTTATGTATAAATGCAAAATATCTTTTTTACACTGTTTTAATTATAACTACCATACACACTGAGGACATATGCCCTTTATTTTATTTGGCACTTTATCAAGAATTGTTTATTATTTCAGAGAATCACCTCACAGAAGGCAACACTAGTCATCACAGTTGAGTGGCAACACAACACACCTGCATTTGTAACTGGCATTCAAAGTAACCCTTGAATGAGTGTAAAGACTGACAATTTAATTATATCTTATAATGTAGGTATTCCAAAGCAATTACATGTTGCAATACTTATTTTATCACAAATTATTTTCCTCTTAATTTATTTTACAATATATTTAGAGCATTATGTTGATTTAAAACACGTGTGTGGGAGGCTTATATTATCTATGAATTTAATTTTAGTATAGTAAATATGTTATAAAATCTCTGATATAAATAAAGGCCTTTGACTTATATTGGGCTTTTGGACAAGGGCTCCAAAGCAGTGCTCCCCTCAGTATAGCCCCAGAATTGGCAAGGAGTNTTCACAATTGCACAAAAAACCATAAAATACCTCGGAATAAACCTAACCAAGGATACAAGAGATCTGTATGATGAAAACTATAGAAAACTTATGAAGGAAATTGATGAAATGCAGATTTTTAAGCTCTACTCCAGATAAATAGAATCATAGTCTCTTAGATGATATCCAAGTGATCTGTAATTTGACAAGTATTCTAGGTGATTCGTATACATGCTATTATCATTCAAATTTGAGGATTATTATTCCAGGTAGGACAAAGATGAGTGATAACTTGTCTTCAAAGAATATATAGTCTAACAGGCAGCATAAAGTTATCTTCCTACATGAGTTAATGATATCCTGAGCATGACATTAGCAGCATAAAGCTGGGTTCTGAGACAAGTTTAAACTATACAACCTTGATTAAAATGAACAGGACTCATGCTGTTAAGACTCGGTACAGTCCTAAAAACATACCCAGCAGAGTATTTAAGCTGTTCCAAAACACGTCATTCTCTACTTTTTAACAGGGAGCGAACAGCTGGGATGTGTTATTAGTAAGCCATGTTTTCATAGGCTTTCTGGTTTTCTTTAGCCAAAGTCTTACAACAGTCTTTGGACAAATTAGTGCCTGAAGCTATAGGAAGTCTTTAGTCGTTTTGGAGAACTGCTGAGTAAGTCAAGTCTCAAAGACAGCATGCCCACACGGACTGACTTTGCCACCTTTGGCCTCTCCACCTTGGAAATGCCTTCACAACCAATTACACTATTCTCAAATGTCTATTTACTTTTAATGACTCTAGTTAAATGTTAAGAGTTATTCTGATGACCCAGTTCAAGACTAGTGGGAAAAGCTTAAACAAATCAATAGATTAAACTGAGAAGCCTCTCAAATGAATGAGCAAGAATCAAATCAATATTTTAATAAAAGAGCAACACACCATTGAGTGCCAATATGCCTTGGTGGTACTGAACCAGACCTTACCTTTCAAAAGACAATAAAGAGATCAATATGGAAGCAATGTTGGAACATGGGACATGGAAGCTTTCTGTTTCTAGATAGTCTCACATTTACTTTTGCTCCACAGGACTGTGTTTTTTGTTTCAAATTGTCAGCACAGTGATCTAGCCTCTCACATGTTAACCAAAACAACTCCCAGAGATATTCTTCCTGTATTTTGTTGTTGGGAAAAATCCTGAAACATTATCTCCTCCTGCCACACACAAGAAAGCAGACTGCCTAAGGTTCTTCCTTGGGTTGCCTCTTATTGTTGGGATCTGCATGGGTATTCGGTTTTGACTTTGTTTTATTTTCAGTGCTACTGCTCAGTCATCACTGAATCTCAGCAAGTCCATTTATGTCAGATTCCACACTTGAAGGTGTATTCAAATATTGTTACATGTCCATTGTTCATAAGCCTGTGGTCCACAACATCTAGTGTCCATTTTTTTATGGCCCATAGGCAATTTCTATAACTGTATAACACCCACTTGGGAGTGAGAGAAAGAGAGTGGAGCCAATTCTTCTGATAATTCAGGATGCAAAAATCTATATGCTAAAGTCATCTGGATGAAAGTATAAACTCCTCACCTTACTTCGGCTGGAGACAACTTCACATTAACATTCATGTCCCCTTTGGTACTGAGAGCTGCTCAAGGAAGCATTTAGCAACAGGTGGTCCTGGTTGCACTTAAGCAATTCCCCTTAGGGAACAACACATGCTTACACTGTAGATTCCCAGGCCAGTAAACCCAAGACAAAATTACAACTCCCAGTAGTCAGCTCATTTAGTTTTACACGTTGGAGTCCATCCTCTTTGTTAGGAATGGAAAATGTATTCCTCTTAGAAAAAAAGTATAGTGTAATAGACGAGGGAGGGAAATCACTGAAAATTAACAGACTCAGGAGATAATAAAAGTTCTGCCAATGATCAGCCCTGGGATTTTAGTTAAGAATTTAAAATTTCTGTTCATTAACAGTGTCAATGTGTATAAAAATTAAAAGTTTAAAAATCCTAGATGGCCTGTGAAAGGACTTAAGGAGGTGCACATATGCATTCATTTGGATAAAAATTTGGAGCTTCTCAGCATATGCTTTCTACACATTTTTATAAGGGTAGATATGACTCCCAAAATTAAAAATTGTGGAATTAAACTTCTCCAAGGAAACTTTACAACCCTAATGTTCTATTTATTTCATTTCAGCAAAAATTTATTGAAAACTTTTTATAAGCCAGCACACTGTGTCAAGCTCTTGAAATATATGGACAGACTATACATAGACCTTGCCTTGCAGTTTACTCTACCATGGCTTTACAGTCCCCAACTATAAAGGGATCAATTGCGCCAGATTTGTCTGGCCTCTTATAATCTGGGCTTCTTTTTTTAAAAAAATTTTAATGTTTTGTTTATCTTTGAGAGAGAGAGAGACAGCATCAGGAGGGGAGGGTCAGAGAGAGAGACACACACACAGAATCTGAAACAGGCTCCAGGCTCTGAGCTAGCCGTCAGCACAGAGTTCGACGCGGGGCTCGAACCCACAAACTGAGATGATGACCTGAACCGAAGTCGAATGCTTGACTGACTGAGCCACCTAGGCGCCCCATCTTATAATCTGGGTTTCATCCTCATTGCCAACTAAAATCTTATACTCAGTCCACAGGTGACTCTTATTCACAAAAACAAATGTATCACCTAAAAGTAACTGCATCCTCTGGTTGTTTAAAACTGCAGCATATCTCACTTCACTCTAGACCTCTTGAGCCAGAATTCATATTTTAACAAAAAAATGATTCATATACATGTTAAAGTTTGAGAAGCTCTGTCTATAGTACCTAATAGTTTCATGTCACCATGTCTAAATTTAAGAAATAAATGATACAATCTGTATTCTAGAGAAGACTTAACTTTAATATCATTATTTTTATCAGCATAAAATATTCAGAATTCTTATAAACAGAATATTGAAAAAAAGTAGAACTAGGCTGTAGAAAGAAAATCTACTTCCTTGTTTCTTTGTCTAATTTCTGGGCTTAATTTGTTGACTTAGGGGAATAAAATTGATAATCCTTAGTATTATGATTCATAGCAATTGCTCAATAAATTTTGAATGGATGAATATCAAAGAACAATACAACAAAAGAAGTCAGGAATATTGGTAAAAAAGAAAGGAAGTGACTGCCACTTCTGGGCAAGGTGGAATACATCATGTTTACCCTCCAGTCTGGAACAAGAGAAAAACAGACAAAACATATGAAACAACAGTTTTCAAAACCCTGGAAAGGAGACAACATCAGTGATGCCTGAGAGCTGGTTAAAAAAAAAATTAGATGAGCCTTTCCATTACCCCAGATGACTGCCTTAAGATAGTTTCCAGACCACAGCATAGTGAGTGAGGGGTGCTCAGAAAGAGCCCAGCAGACTCTTTACTGTTAGGAGACAGAGCTGAGAGAGAGCCCTGAGTGCACAGAGAGAGCCCTGAAGGTCTGTGGACAGTCCCCTTGTGTACTGATCAGTTCATTATATGAGGAAACAATTTGAGGCTGAGGAAAGAATTACTGAAAGGATTAGACACTGTTCTGTCTAACTAGACTCACAGAGACTAAAACTACTGCCTGTTGCTATTAGCCCGACTAGAAAACCTCAAGATTCATGGGGCACTGTGTGGGGTACACAGAAAGATGCCTCAGTAGTAGGGAATAATTAGCCTTAGATTGAGCACTGTGTCAGTCTTATTGAACAAATCTTAAAAGCAAGAAAGAAGGATTCAACTGTTTCCAACTAATTATCCTTAAAGAAAATTCAAGAGGATTTAGAGAAATACAAAATTACTCAGCACTCAAGAAGGTAACAGTCACAATCTGTGATGTCCTATCAATTATTAGCTTGCATGCAAAGAACAAGGAAGATAACCCCATTATGAGGAAACAATCATGCCAAACCAACCCTATACTGATCCAGATGTTAAAATTAACAGAGGAGGGCACTATTAAATTTTGAATGAATTGGGGTGCCTGAGTGGCTCAGTCAGTTAAGCCTTAGACTTCAGTTCAGGTCATGATCTCATGGCTCTTGGGTTTGAGCCCTGCATCAGGTTCTGTGCTAACTGCTCAGAGCCTGGAGCCTGCTTTGAGCTGTCCCACCCATGCTGTATCTCTTTCTCTCAGAAATATATAAACAGTAAAAAAATTTTAAATATTTTTTGGAATGAATTAATTACTATCTTCAAAAACAAAAACAGGAAATGTCATGCTTTTAGAAGAAACATCACCACCTGGTGGTATTTCCATGTTTTGCCAGTAAAGATGCTTATAAAAAAGAAGTCTTTTTGTGGTTTTTCTCGGTGTTCATAAATATTTGTGTAAATAATATAACCTTTTGTGTAAATAAACATTTGAACAATTATATAGGCTATTTATACCAATAGGGTTCAACCACTTATATAAATTATATATTCATACATTATTGTATGACTATACAGACATATATATAGACATACTTATGAGTTTTCAGAACTATGTAAATTAGAGATGCAACTAATAAATAGGCTTCTTGAAACAGTTGTTGTTCTGACAGTTAAATGTCATTCGTTATCTAGTAAGAAAGGCCTTGTCTTCCTTATAACACTGCATTCTTAGATATAATTTTTGAATTTTTTAGTGTAATTTAAATATCATAACCACTCTCTATTCTATTACCTGGTTTATTCTTTTCATCTAAGTTTTTTCCATCTCATTTTCTCATATATTCATTTATGTGTTGATTGTTTATCTCTTGCTAATAAAAAGTAAGTTCTTTGAAGTTTTATCTCTTCACTGCATCCCCAATACATAGAATAATCTCTACTATGTAGTATGCACTCAATAAACAAAGTTCAAATAATTGCTTCACATTCAAAGCATGAGATGAGCTTCCTGACTCCTGAGGTTTCAACAATCAGATATAACTAAGGTATATGTAAAACATACTTTTGTATTTTTGTGCAGTTATGTATATATATATTATAATCCCAAATCATTTTATAGTAAGTTTTGCATAATCAGGTATCAACTTTGTTGGCCAATTTTAGTTTCTATCCAGGCAGTTATTTATTTGTCAATTTGATATTTGATACTCTAAAATAAAAGATTAATAAAATTAATATTTTAATTTTTTAAATAAAATTGAAAATATGCCTGTGGAGCCAGCCTCGGATCAAACCCTGATTCTACTTCTTATTTTCTGTGTATATTGATTAACCTCTTATCAGGCAACAGAAACTACTCTAGGTATTTTCAACAGGGAGAGTACAATACAGGTATTTGATTACCCTGGGAGTAGAAGGTTTAAGAAGCCAAAAGGGGTACTAAGTTCTTCAAACGATCAGAAAAAGCAGGAAGACATGACCACAGTTAACATGAAATTTCAATATATAGACTCTTGAGCTCAAGAGTTAGGGTAGAAGACAAGATTATCAGACTTTTGGGGACCATGGACTGAGGGGCTGTCAGGTGAGAGCTGGAGCCGTACAGGGTACACATCTACTGAAAGAGATACAGTCAAGGTAGATAGAGGAAAAGGGAGAAATACATTGGTTTGCTCCTTTCTTCTGCCCTTTGTTCACTTGCTCTTATAACTCATGGGACATAACAGCAATAAGCCGTCTGGCAAGGAAATCTGAGAAAAATAGTTCTCAGGAGTTCACTCTGTAGGATCTAGTTAACCCATTTTTAAGTTGTTTAAATGAACATTTTGTCCCCTAGCTTTACTTCAGGGTCTTTCCACAAACTTTCTCTTGAACTGGAATAATCTTCCTTCACCTCTTCTCTTGGTTACTCGTTCCTAATCCTTTAGATTTTACTGTCTGTGTCACCTCTCTAAGAACCTTCCTCTGATTGATCAGATCAGGTTAAGTCTTTCTGTTTTATATACTCTTGGAGAATTTACTACATCCCTGAAAATAGCATCAGAATTTGTGATTATGAATTTACTTGAGCTCTTGTGTTGAGAATGTCTTTCTTTCTCACTAGGTAGCATGCTCCATAAGATCTTTTTCCTCACTGTAAACTCTTCAGAATCTAACACAAAGCTGACCCTCATATATTTGTTGAAGGATATTTATCTACCCATATCTTCATCCCTGTTCTTGAAGCATGATCAGGTCCCAGGTTTCTCAGACAAACCAAGTGCAGCCTTGAAATTTTTCTCAAATTCCTAGACATATAGAGGTACCAAGTTACCACTCAAATCAGCTTACTTAATGGAAATTCCAAAATGAAAACCCTCAAACACCTCTTAACTCCATAGCCTCTTCTCTACAAAAATCCCAACTGAAACTCTTAACTCCATCTTATTCAATTTCAAAGATAATTTTGATGTCTGTGTTAGAGTTCTCCAGAGAAACAGAACCAATAGAATTTCACATATGTAATTTATATATATTAAATTTGAAAATATAAGGGCATTGGCACACATAATTACAGAGGCTGATGAGCCCCAAAATCAGAAATTGCTAAGCTGGAGACCTAAGAGGGACGATAGTATAGTTCCAGACCAAGCCTGAAGGCCTAAGAACTAGGAGAGCTGATGGTGTGATTCCAGTCCAAATGCCAGCAGGCTTGAGACCCAAGAAAAGCCAATGTCCTAGTTCAATTCTGAAGGCACAGAAAACAAAACAAAACAATATCCCAGCTTGACAGCATTCAGGCAGGAAGGATTCCCTCATACTCATGGAAGGAGAAGTGATTTTTATTTTATTCAGGCCTTCAGCTGATTGGAAGAGGCCCAGACACATTAGGGAGGGTAATCACCTTTACTCAGTTTCTTGATTCTAATGTTGTCTCATTTGGAAACACCCTCACAGACACACTCAGAGTGGTTTTTGGTAAAATGTCTGGGCACCCCATGACTCAGTCAAATAGATACTTTAAATTAAACACTGCAAGTCCATCTCTTGTCCACTTGGCACCTATACACATCTCCTTAAACTATACTTAATCTCCAGATAAAAACAACAGCAAGGCCCTAATTTGGCCTAACATGATTCAGCTATTTTGGGTACAATTGAAAACACATTAACCCCTTCCCCAGTAGAGGAAGTAAAGTCCTCCATGACCTAAATACTACACAGTAAAACTAATAATTTTTAAAGATTATGATATAAAGTCAATACATCTTATGTTACATGATAAGGGAAAGAGAAGGAAACAAATATATTATTCTCTTATAGTCACACACACCAATATATTCATAACAGAAAAAGACGAAATACTCATGACAGTTATTGTCCTCATTTTTGTAATTGGTCACAAAGTCATAGCTAACATTTACAGCTACCTTCTTCCACTGCCAATTTTGTATTCCCTTTGTCTTCATCAAGCACCTCAGCTCATCATCATCCTTTCCTGGTAGAGTGACAAAAACCTTCATTCCTCAAGGGTTTGGGCCATTAGCACTCCTGCCTAGATTGGAATGCTGTACTTTTCCATTGAACTTAATCACAGGGCATGGTAAATACTAAGAGTCACCCTAAGGGATCTCCTGTATTGTTCACATAACTCTTTCTTAGCTCCATCACGTAGTAGTGGTTTAATCTTCCATTGTGAACTGAGCCAGCACAGGAACTCCCTTTTTGCCTATTGATTCAGAGGCGTGAAGAGTCCAATGTAACCAGGTGGCAGTCTTGATTTCCAGTTCATTAAAATCATTGTTGTACCTCCTGGTGGACGAATTTCTCCCTTTGGAACTAAAAGCTCTAGGCCAGGGAATTATAAAGTCACAAGAACAGGAAGCAAACATATTTGCTAGTGGGTCACTAAGGTAATAGTGAGTGGTGCCTCTTCCATTTTCACTACTTGATTTCTGGACACACTAATCCTGGCTATTGGAAAAATAGTACTACATTCATATATTAGACATTGACTCAGTCCTTTTTGGGAAAACAGATGTATAGATGATAAAGTATTGTGAAAATCACAGAATACAATCCCGATGAAAGTGTAAGTGGGGCACTTCACAGAGAATGTGGCATTTGAAAATGACAGAAGGCTAGGGCCTGATTGCAAATGGCATAAATGCCATATGTTTTTTCTTGGCTTCTCCCAGAAGTAGACTTCCAACTAAGAATTCAATTGCAAGTGTTTATTTAAAAAGTGATCCAGAAACAGAGGCACCTAGGTGGCTCAGGCGGTTAAGTGTCTGACTTCAGGGCAGGTCATAATCTTGCAGTTTGTGAGTTTTGAGCCCCATATTGGGCTCTGCACTGTCAGCACAGAGCTGGCTTCTGATCCTCTGCCTCCCTCTGTCTCTGCCCCTCCCCTGCTCATTTGCTCTCTCAAAAATAATAAGCATTTTAGAAAAGTGATCCAGAAACAGTAATAATGGCATGAGGAAGTAAAACTGGGAAAGAGAAGCCATTATAGGGTGAACTGCCAAACTACTCTGGGCAACTAGAGCCTAATCTCAATGGAGAATCTCTGAGAAATAGTGCTGAACATGTTCCTCAGGTATATTGCTCCTGAGAGGTGAAGGGACTGAATTACCTTTAGTCATTCCTTAAGAGTTGGTTCTGTGATATTAACTTGTCATTCCTTTCCATGTGCCCCAACAGAGTGGCTCTAGTAGCTAGAAAAAAGTTTTCAGGAAAAGGGATACACGGACTAGTATTTGAGACTCAGATATGCATTCTGAAATGGCAGTGTCAGGAATGGGGGCATCAGAGGAAGAGCAACAGCATTTTCTATAACAAAGAAGGAATTTGGACTTTATTCAGTGGACATTGGGAGACCATCAAAGGCTCTCACAATATAGGGTAGAGAGAAAGTAAAAGTTGACTTTTATCATAGATGTTGAAGAGGAGAGTGGCACTACTACACTAGTACACTAATACCTCAGAGTCAACTTGATACTCCCTTTCTCTCACCCTTCACATTTGATTATTTATTTAGTTCAATTGTGTGTGTGTGTGTGTGTGTGTGTGTGTGTGTTGTTTTTCTGCTTCATGCATATTCTTAGCTTTATTTTATACTATGTTTGAATACTAAAACTGTGATCTCCCCTAGATACTTACTTTAGTTTCACAATTGCAATTGAAAGTTTCTATACTTAGCTATTAGCCATTGCCCTAACAAATTTAACCCTCAGCTTCACCAAGGTCCACATCCTAAATTTCATATCTCATCAGGGGTCATTTTAGGACCTTCATAATTTGAGTCTATACTTCCTTTTTCCTAATACAGTAACACACTAATTAACTTCACCTAGTTCGTTCCATTCCAGCCCCACTGAACTTCTCTTTATTTTTCTATCGCTGCATATCCATTTACCATGGTGACTTTGGACATGTTCTAACATTTGCTGAAAAAGCCAAGTCTCCAGTTTCCCAAGTACTTATCTCTTGAGGCATTTACTGTGTGTGTGTGTGTGTGTGTGTGTGTGTGTGTGTCTGTGTCTGTGTGTGTCCCCAAATTCTTGCAGAGGTCATATTATGTGGTGCATGTAATGAACAATTGTTTAATGAAAAGCACAAGAGAAAATAGATACTTTCAGGAGAGAGTTAATGAGTCCAGATTTACCCCAGGTTTATACCCCAGTTGATTCTGAAGTAACTATCATTTATTAAAAAGTGGGTAGCAAAATGTTGAAAAGAAGTTTCTTGATACCTGGAGGAAAGTGAGGTCTGAAGCAGTGTTCACCTGTTTGAATTTTATTCTGAATAAGAACATGTGATTTAAATCACAAAACACATGGGTCTTATTTCCTGTTGCCCCCCACACCTTGTTCCATTTAGAAAACAAAGGATTACTTACAAGAACAAGTAAGAACACATATGGTGGCAAAAGATAGACTATTGTAGGAGATCTTCAAAGTGTAATAATTGGGGAACAAATAAAAGAACTTGAAATTCAAACTGAAGAAAAAAAATCCCCATCTGCCCCTTTGAAATCTTCCATATTCAAGTAAGACCAGTTTGCAAAAGCTATAAAGGTTCTACTTTCCTTCTTTTCTCACTTTCCACTGACATTCTACATGGATCATGCTCCCAAAGCTGGACTGATTCATAAGTTATAGACCAAATCATTGTTGGGTAAACTAAGAGTATATATTTCTGTAACTAAGGAAGAGTAATGTGGAATGGCTTGCTCATAGAACAATATAACCATAATAGTCAACCCTGGAGTAAAGCACTAGTGTATGGTCAATAAATTGGATATCTGTGTGTCTACCATTTCATGGTCCAGAATGAGATTCAGTATTTATCTACATGAGAATATCTGTTGATTTTATATTTTTTTCATAGAGATAGCCTTTCTTGAGCAACACAACAACCAAGCTTCATGATAAGCAAACACACACCACTTTTCTTATGTTCTTTTTGGACATTCCAGGAACAATTGTTATCCAGTGACTTTAGTTTGTCAGTTCCCTCTATCTGACTTGGATGTACCAGTATTTCAGATAAAGAAACTACCTCTCAGGGTCAGATTGTGCTGGAATATAAACTCACTGAACTAACCATCTGGTTTTCAGAGACAAATATAAATAATAATACATTTCTTGTTGTTGTTGTTGTTAATGGGCAATAAAAACCTCCAGTGTTTGAGAACTGCCTAGATCACAGATCCTAACATAAAAAGACCTCTGGAAGCTGATGGGGCACTCTGTCCAGAACAATAAATTAAGCCAAACCAAGAGCAATGTGAGTACCCAGAAACACAACTACACAGGTGTGGATTTCTCAACTGAAAAGACATATGGGAATCAGGAATGGAGGCAGGAGGTGCCTCTGCTGAAAAGGATGTGGGAGTCTTTAGTTCACTAATAACTGTGAGAAGATGTCATAAAGATGCTTTGATAGTAAGGAAAACCATTCCTATAAGGGCTGGTCATTTGGCTTCAATTTCAAAGCTTACACACGATTCTTTAGAATATTCAGAGAGAAAATCTGCTAAATTCAGGTCAAGGAACTATGGATGAATTTGTAGTATTAGGACTAAATGTTAGAAGCTACTGTATGCAATCATATAAAGATCAGTTAAGGATATACATGTTTAAATATGTTTCTATCTCAACATAAGAATTTCTACACGGTATCTATAAGTCAATTAGTCTATCAATTCCAACAAGGATGACATTTTCTCTCCATTTCATTATAAGGGAAATAACTTTTAAAAATATGCAGAATTTTTCACTCTAAAGATCTCTTTTAAAGAATTTTATTTAAGACTATGATATTGATTACTGAACAACTAAGATGGACATATAATAGGATTTTCATACTTTATCTCACTAAAAAAAGTTAAGAAACATTTCAAAAAACTGGTAGATCTTCTGTCAGTAAGAGCAGTTATTCTTTTTGCTAGTAGTTTGAAGTTTGTTTGTTTGTTTTTTATTCATCAGCACCATAGGGTCATGGTACAAATGATCAAATGATGAAAAATTCATTCCTTAGAGCCCTACTTTCATTACTTTTGAGTATCTACTTCAAAAAATCTTTGGGATTCCCAATCTATGTGCACTCAAAGCCACCTTAGTGACCAGTAACCAAGTCTAAGCCGACCAGCTGACGTAGTAAATTAGCTGGTCTTATTGCCTGAATTAACCAGTTATTTGACTGTTATCAATAAATTCTGAGGTAGAACCTGAAAGACTGTGCATATAAATGAAAACTCAGAGTTTGCAGTGGCAACTTATATATGTCTCCTCTCAACTATATGATACCCTTATTTCGTCTCTTTGTACCATTTCAAACTCAGCTCTGCTTTAGGTCAAGGGACTGTGTTGACTCAGAAGCCCACATTCATTTATCTTATATTTACTAAGTGCCCATAATGTCCCAAACATTCTGCTGCGTCCTTTGAGGTACAGCAGTGAGCCAGAAGAGACACATGGACGATACACCCATTCTGAACCTTTGTCCATCTCTATCTTTCTATAATCCTGTTTCCTGACAGAAAAAAACGTCCTTCTTATTTAAGCATGCAACTCTTGTTTTCTTCTGTCATACACTAGTCGGGTTGGTCCCCTACAGAATCAGCCCCGCTAAAGTGATATGATCTTCAACACTGTCAAATCCCACATCACTTTCCCCTTTGCTGCACACTATGCCTTAGAGCCTGGTATTGAAGAATCACAAATCTACAGTTCGGAAGAAAAGCTGCTTCCATGACAGGCATTAAAAAGATGGGGAGATTTGTGGTTAGTTTAGTGAATTTGGTCTTTTCACACAAATGTTTTCATTGTTGCCTTTGTGAATATTCTAGAAGTTATGACATCATTGAATTCAGGGCAGGAAGAGTTCCAATAAATACTTCTACTCCCTTACTTTTTCGTACAAAGAACTCTGATATCAAGTGGTTAAGTAAGTGTTTGTCTTCACACAGTCTGCTTGCTTGGGAATTGAAAAAACATGGTGAAAAAAGTAGAGATAAAATCTAAGCATAACTCCTATCTAGAGTTTAATTCATTATTATGAAAATGTAAGCTTAATTACAGTGATAAATTATTCTAAAGGGTCAAGCCTCCTTAGCTTCTTTCAATTACTTCACTTAGGAAAATAACTATAATTTCTTCTTTAAAACCCTAAATTAACAAAAGTACTACTAATTCTCTGGGAACCAGGGGAAAGGGAGTCTAGAGCACAATCACTTATAGGCATGTGTAGTTAATATATTTTTAGTATCTATAAGGAAATAAGGTTTTTTTTTTCTTGGACAAAAGAGTCCTATGATATAATCTGTTTCCACTTTTTCAATAAAAATAGGTTCAGCCCCCCCTTTCTTTTTAACACTTTTACCTTCTTTCTATTTCTAAAATTGTCCAAAGGCAATGTGATTTTTGTATAATGTCCTAACGGTTCAAAATCATTCGACTGCCAATGTCTAATTCTAAACCTGATGTTCTGGAGAAATGTGTGGCCTAAACCATGCCAGAATGTCTCGTTTTATGTTTAAATGGTCACGGATTTAATGATGGTCTACCAAAAAAAAAAAAAAAAAAAAAAAGAGGCTTGCATTTAACTATATCCTTTAGTTTTTAAGCACTCATCCAAGCATACAGAAACACAGGGGAATGTCATTCTCTTTAAATCCATGAGCATCATGGAAAAGGCCAACTCTGGGCTCTGTACACATTAACAAATTATTACCCATTAGGTCAATGCAGAAATTAATTGTGGGATTCTTTTCAAATCCACATTGTTTCCTGGCTCCGTTGCGGCCCACTCAATTAGACACCTCTCAAGGCCTTTGTGCTGGACTAAACACAGCTAATTGTTCTATTTCTGCATGGAGTGATTCATCTCCCAGATGTCTCAGACCTTTCAGCAGCTCTGCTCCACCAATATCTCGACATATGAAAATACAGTCATTTGGGACCTGGGCAGAGGGGAGAGATTGGGAAGCAAATAGAGCAGGGTATTCTTTACCCCTGCCCTTTGGTATGATTAATCTTCAGTGAGAAAGGACTCCTGAATCATTCTCTTGACAGGACAGCCCCCATGCCCTATCTAGCTTCCCATGTGAGGAGAGATGGATGAATGCTTCCTTTTTTCTCTTCCTCCAGGTGCAGCCCTATTCACACTCAAGCCTGACAGCACATAATAGAACAGTTTCTACTTGCCCGTTGCCTCAGCTCTGTATTCATTTCTTCTCCATTGATTCTCATTTGTTCAATCCCAGTGACAAAGCCAGCCAAACTGAAAATGCACGAAGACCCAAGGACAGTCACTTATTTCCTTGGAGCATTGGAGTAAATGTGTGCATGTATTTTCTAATAGGAAACATAACTTCAGAGTAAATCTATGGAAAAAAGGTCTTTACATGACTGAGTTACTGGATTAGCTTGATTTTTTTTACTTTGAGTTATTCGCTTTGTCATTGTATTGTTTTCTTCAACCCTTTCCCCCTAGCAAATTGTGTCATTCATCCATTGTAATAATTGAGTATACAATAATGAAGTATTATGTGGAGTAGAGAGAGGTATCCAACTCTGTTATTTCTGTGGCTTCAACCATATTTAAAAGAACCAATAACTTACCATCAAATATATTTTTTAGATTTAAATCAAATTGACAAAAATGCTCTGATTAAAAAACAAGATGAGAAACTGGTACTTAAAACAATGCTTTAACTTTATGTGGACACACACCTAGAGTTAGGCTGAACCCTACCAATAATAATTAAGCTAAACATTAGCCTTAGTTTGAGTTCCCTGAAAATAGACATTGAGACTAGGATACAAGTATACATCATTTATTTGAGAGGTGATTGGAAGAAGTGAGGTTGGAGTGATTCATGGAAGGGAAGGGAACCTAAAAGGCAACCTAACTTATTAAGCAAGTTGCCACTGTGGGCAGCTTGAGCTCAATTCCAGTAGGGAACTCTGGTAGCCCCTATAGAACATGCAACTCAAGAGGGATCCCATTTACAGAGCAAGGGAGCTATATTATACACTAATTTCAATAAGTAGTTGTTGGTTCCACAAGACTTAATTAAACCAGTGTATCAGATAGAGTATACTTGATTACTAAATGGTCTTCAGGCAAGTAAATGGAGATGTGGCTATCAAAAGACTGCTGTAGAGCACAGAGATGGCAGGGAACCAGCAGAGTAGTGTCTCCTCCATTATTGTACCTTCTAGAACTAGAGCAGGAATGATCACTCTTTGATCTAATTAAAGTCCTGCTGTGCTGTAGCATCTAAGAAAACTCTGACTTTGAACTGTAAGGCCTTCCATGACTCTTCATTTTGTTACTTCAACATCTCTAGCTGAACTTCTCTGTACTCTGCTTCACTAAACAGCATGGCTAATTAATCTGAAATCACAACCTTAGGACAATCTATTTATTTGTTTATTTTTGTAAGCACAGTACAGATTTTTTTTTCCCCTGAACCATTTGAAAGTCTCTGCCAACCCGTTGTCCCAATACTTTTGGATTTTTTAGNNNACACACACACTCTCATACATATATATATATATATATATATATATATATATATATATTTGGAAATTAACATGAATGCATTTCTACCATCTATTCCACAAGTCCCATTCAAGTTTTACCAGTTACCTCAGTAATGACCAAAACCCATCCCTGATGATCATCTCTTTTCCTTGAGATCTTCTTTCCTCTTTTCCTTGAAGCCACCAAGAGAAATAAACACATATTGATCAATAGCCAACGGAAAGTAAGAGTACATTTTGATCAACTCAATTGCCTATGACCTACCAGCAAAGAGGTTTTTGAGAAAACTGAGTCTCCAACTCAGTTTTCCAACTTCTCATCCCAAATCTTAAGAATTACTGGCTGGTCACAGTACTGCATACTATATGAAATGATGCCCAGCATATTGGAAAACACAGAGATAGTGAAGAAAGCAAGATGCCTGAGCTTCAGCTTAGGCCACTCCTAACAGTAGTCTAGTAAATGTCCTAAACTCAGCACAATGATTAGTAAATCTTTCTCAAACTTTTGGGAAGATATGATACATAGTGCTGAATTAAGAGATGAATGGAAGCTGCTTCCTTTTCTACATATTCATTTTGATAGAGTCTAAGAGAGTTACAGCATGGCTCATTCAAAGGCTCATTAAAGGCTCATTCTGCCTTTAATGGGGTAAAACAAAATTTAGTTCCACAAATAAAAATAAAATGTAAGTGTGATGTTCTATGTAAAAGTGACAGAAAAATGGGCAAATGACAGTGTATGAATAAGTTTTCTTTAAAGATTATGTGAATTTAAAGAGCTTTACAAATGAGATCTTTTGTTGTTGATCTCCCTTACATGAAGAGTTGGGAGTTTTGTCTCAGGTCATTACACAAAGACCAATTCTCACCAGGTGCTTAGGGTCATGGGTTCAGTTCACTCATTGGTTACACTTCCTTTCAGTTCAGTCAACTAAACCAGTGCATAAGAGAACTTAATAAAGGAAAGGAAATCCTACCAAGACTGCTATAAGGCATCTTAGGGTTTTAAACCTAATGCTTGGCCTCCGTATGCCTTCAGGTTAACCATATGTAAACAATTGCTACTTTTCACATCAGAAGCAGGTTACCTTTCAGTGGTGGACTGATTCTGTGGCCATAAAGTTTATAAGTCCACTGGCTAAGTTTATGAAGTGCTCAGGCATCCTTTGGAAATGAAAGGCACTGTGTAGTGGCAAGGGCTCCAGGGTGCGAAAGAAAGGAAACACAGCCAAAGAGCCTAAGTCTTATTAGCCAGATACATTACTTTTGCAATGAAATTAGACACATTATAAGAGAATTAAGACTGGCCCACAACACTGAAATGCCCTTGAGCTGGTAAAACAGAGTCATTACAATCTCTGCCTCTGAGGGCTCTTAAGCATGGGAAAGCCTAGAGGAGAGTTGAATGGAGTAAAAATAAAACATTTGGCTACAGCTAGTCTTGTCCTGCCGTAAACTTAAAGCAACCTATCACTGGGTGGTTCTTCCCTTGAAGTTAGCTGGAATACTGTCAAGAAATAGAGAAGTCTTTGAATCAAATTTCCTCACGTTTCAGCCTTTTCGTGAGAACTTTGACTTTCTCCCAAGGCCACTAATTCTGCATCTGCTCCAGAAGTAGATGAGACTTCCCTTCCTTAGTCATACATCTTACCTGAAGCTTTTATTCCCTGTAAAGATAAAAAACCATACCATTCCCTTTCAAGTTAGAGCAGCTAGTTTTGCCATGTAACACACCATCCCAAAATTAGCGGCTGAAACAATCTTTTCTTTTCTCATGGTAATGTAAGCTGGCACTTTGGGCTGGGCTTAAGTAGGCCAGCTTGTCTCTGCTTAATAAGGTGTTGGTGGAGTTCACCCATTTATTTGCCATCATTCGTTGGTTGATGGCCTCATTCACATGCCTGGTGGTGAATAGCTGGCTTCAGGGTCAATGGAAGTAGCTAGACCATGTGTCATTCATCCTCCAGCAGGCTAGCTGAGATTCAGTCACATGATGGCAGTCAGAGCTCCTAAGAAGAGCAAGACAGGAAAAGCCCCAGTGCTCAAGCAGCTGTTGTGCCTCTGTTTGTATTAGGTTTTCCAATTTCCCATTGGCCAACACCTGTCACAGGTCTGAATCTAGATTCAAGAAATAGAAGAAATAAACTTCTCTTTCTTTGAGAGAAGCTGCTAAGTCTCATTGCAAAAAAAAAAAAAAAAAAAAAAGGCATGCATACAGGAAGAGAAAGAATTTGTGGTCAGCCTACAATTGACCATATAAGGCAAAAACTGAAAAGAAAGCTGAATATGTTCTTACTGTAAATGCATTCAGATCCAGAGAAAATGCTAGAAGAGAATACCAGTGGGAAGCAGGGGTGCCATATTTATTTTGATATATAATTGTTGTTATTGGAATCTTTCAGCTTATGCATGGAGAAATTTTTGAATTTCACAGTGTGATTTTTTTTCTTTAAAACTTCCCTCTCATATTATGTGCAATTGAGGAAGTATAGTAATTTCTGGACAAAGAGGCTCATTCTCTCTCTCTCTCTCTCTCTCTCTCTCACACACACACACACACACACACACACACACACACAGAATGGGGCAGGGGTGTAATAAAGAAAAGATAAAAGAAAGTAAAGGAAAATTTCAGCTAGATTTTTTTCTCCTCTTTTCCTTCCTTTCATTATTCTTTAGACTTGCCTATAAAACAAAATGATGCATGTGATAAACCTGTTCACACTTTCTCACTTTTAGTGTGTAACTTCATACCTTTATTTCTGCATGTTGATGGAGTTCAGGACACATTACCCCAAAATATGGCACCTTGTCATATCGACTATTTTCAGCTGAGGAGTTTCAGAAAACAGCAGAAGAGGAAGGTCACTCTGACTTTCCCCCTGTTCTTCTTCCCCAAAACAGGTCATGAAACCCTTGTATGAGAGGTGCCTTCCCTGAACCCAGAGGAAAGAACATCCTCACCTCCAAAGATAAAGAGAAGCCAAGAAGAATCCTAACAAACTCCTTACCTATATTTTTATACAACTGCCAATTCTTCAAACCTAGCATAAAAATATACATGGCTAACTGTGTTTTGGGGTCTTCATTTCCAGATGAAGCCTCCGGTTATCACTTAAAACTTATACCAAGTAAATGTATATGCATCTCTCATGTTAATCCATCTTTGTCAGTTCAATTTTCAGATGCAGGCAGAGACCCTGAAGTTCAAGAAAAACCTTTGTTCTTCCCTACAATGCCAGTTAATACAATTATTCTAATACTACCACTTAAAGCTATGTGGCTTTGGCAAGTTCCTTAAATAACTGATGTCTCAGTCACCTCATCAGAAAAAGGAGAATAATGAAGAAATCTCCCCCAAAAATTGTCGTAGGAACTGAAGGACTTGTTATTTTTAATGTATGTTGAACAATGCCTGTAACATAACTAAGGTTAAACCACTTAAGCATTTATTAAATAAAAGCAAGAAGTTTGTGTTTATTATAACCATGTCAACTGAACACTGAAGAGGTTATTCTAAGAGGTTAACCCCATTTTAGAGCAAATTCAGTTTTATTTATGAAAATCATTTAGGTAGACCCTACCATCATTGCCTACTCTTGGTTTGCTGTTGCTAATGTGTAGCAATGTCCAGATGTAGCAACAACTATGCCAGCTCCCCAGCTGGTGGAATGTTTTTCTGTCTCTAAAGCATTTTCCCACAAATTGTGTTTGATCCTTGCAGTTAAAGTGTGCGAAGATTTACCTCAGCAGTAAGGGAGGGCTACTTCAAAATATTGGCCTTAGGACCAAAAGAACAAACGGAAAACAAAGAAAAGAGAAGGAAAGAATTAATTCTTCATGTTTTGGAGACCTAATAGCCGTGCCCCTTGGAAAACTGCCAGAATCTTTTCTAGCAGTTTGGAGTCAGCAACTGTACTTACAGAAATCAGGGGAAGCCACAATAATCGGAAACAATCACACTTCATATAAAATTCGTGAATTGTGATAAAACCATTGTAAAAATAAGGAAATTACCAGAAATTCTTCATGACTATAAAAGAGCCCAAATTTTTTTTTATATTAACCAGAAAGGACAACACCCTTGATAATTTTGAATTGATACATTCTATTTGGGAACTTTGGATGTCTGATAGATCTGTGTAGTTTACATTCAGATGCTTTCTGCTGCAAAGAACAGAATTCCCAAATACAAAGGAGTTTAACTGGTAGAAGGTTCTTTTTTTTATATATCACTTATTAAAAACTATGTAGGAAGGTATTTTTTTGTTTTCCTTGAATTTTTGGCTGTTTCCCCAATTTCAAGATGGCTGTAGTAACTTTAAGCCTCACATCCTCACAGGAGAACTTTCACGTGCAGGACAGGAAATAGGTCTGTTCTTCATACATTTCTCTCTTCTAGAGAGATTAGTCTTTCTCTGAGCTACCCTTCTGATATCTCAGTGACCAAGAGTGGATCCCATGGGCATAGCAGGAAAGGAAATTGGAAAACAGTTTCAGTTGCTATCTTTGCTTTTACTCACGTAGAATTGCAAGGGACAGGTGACAGGGTGAGGATCTCCCTGACTGGCAATATGGAAAAAGGAATCTCACATGGTGTGTCCCAATTTGCTGGGATATATATTTTGGTCCCAAAATATATATATGTTTTCTCATGCTTCTCCCATCTTCAGTTACATCCACATTCACAAACAATACACACTCTTTATAATATTTTAAGAATAACTATGTCTGAATGCACTAAGGTAAGTGGATCTATCCAGGCCCAAGGAAGCTCTGAGGACCGCCTCAAAAATGGTGAGTAATATAACCAATTTGTCCATCTAGTGCCCTCTGGCTTAGCTGGATGTGCTATCACCTTAATGAAACAGCTTCAGTTCTTGTCTTTGCATTTGAATATTTTGATCCATGTCTCCATGTGAAATTGAGTAGAAAGCTACCCAACTGAGAGTTGTGAGTAGCAATATTTTATATTACCATCTTTTAAAACTTAACATTAACTCAAACCATTTTTACTATTTTCAAATACAGTATGGTATAGGGCAGTGGTTTTTTAAATTATTTGTGGTGTCCTAGGATTCCACTGAGGCCAAGTGGGTGGGGTGGGACCAAGAGTTGCCCAAACTCTGGCATATCCATCTAGATGGCTCAGCTTTTGTCATGTCTTTGAGTTGGAGCTGAGAGAGTTCTACATAAAAATGTATTTGTAATATGAGTTCTATAGCTAAGAAAATTTCTTTAGCGAAAAGAATGTATGATTCGGTGTTAGAACTGGGTTTAGACCTTAATACTCACAATGCCATGCAATTGTGGGCAAGTTAATTTCCTTCCCCTTGTAATGGTATCTTAATGATATTGAACCCATGAATTTTGAGAGAGACAATAGTTCACAAAATCACCTATGCTATTTAAGTACACATTAGGTGCCCAGGAACTACCAATATCTTTCTTTATTCACATTTTCCATGCTTTGATCATAGTATAGTGCCCCATTAAGTTATTGTTCCATAAATTTCTTAGTCAAATTGGATCATTTCAAATGCTTTGTTTCGATAACTATCATTCATGCAGAAGATTTTTGTTATACTTTAATGTTCCCGTGGACTAAATTCTAGGAAATGAGTTTATGTATCCAAGGACATAAACATCTGTTTGCTACTCATGAAATTTTGCCAGATTTTATTTTTTTCTAACAGAATCATGATTTATACTTCCACTAACAATATATCATTGTACCAGGTTAAAAAAAACTTGCCAATTTGGGTATTTCTTTTATTTAATTTTGACAAATATAGCAGGTGTAAAATAATACCAAAGACTTGTTAAATTTGTAATGGTTCTATTACTAGGTGGGATACACATTTTTCTTCATTTTTAAGAATGACTTTATTGTTTCTGTAAAGATGAGACAATGGTCATTATAAAAATGGAAGCAGCTATTAAACTTATAGAGAAGAAATTAAGAAAGCATTCCAAATCCCAACATCCAGATATATTTCATTTCAAAATCAGGTAAATATTATTCCAGAAATCTCATAGCTGTCATCCTCTCACCCTCTGTCTCTCTCTCTCTCTTTCTGTGTGTCTCTCTTTCTCTCATGTACCTTCACATAAAATATTGATTGAGGATAAATAAAAATAAAAGGAGAGAGATATTATACACATCAGATCCTATATCTATCTTTTATAATTAAAAGTATGATTTTGGTGAATGGTGAACAATGAAAATAATAATGAAGAGTTTCCCATTTCATTAGATTTAGAAAAGATATGTTTTTCACCATTGGTGTAAAATTAAATCAAAGTATTATAAGAACGATTTTTAAATCTACATATTTTAATACTCATTTTTGGTTTTGTATATTATTTTAAGTTTTAAAGTTTTCAAATACTGAGACTTAGATGTTAACGTGTTGCTTTATTACTTCAGATCACTTTTTTAAGGAATTAAAATAATATAAATATAGCTTAAGGCCAGCATTTGAATCATTTCCCTTTCCTTCCTCCATCCTTTATTAGAGGAAACCATTATTTTGAAATGAGTGTTATTTTTTATTTCCATGCAAATGTTTGTAATTTTATTACACACATAAGGCCATAAACAGCACACCATTGTTTCCTGAGAATAGTGGACACTGGCGTGCCTGTTCCACACCCCTTTCACCGCTGGTACACTCCAGCTCCAGCTGTGGTATGTGTTGGCTACTAATGGCTCTCAGCTGTCCTATTCTCTGAAGGATTATCTTGGGCTAAATGGAAGATGTTCCATTGGGAGGATGTTTCCTACAGGTCAGCCCATAGCCAGAGATGGATTGACTGACAAGTGTGTTTGCCTGGGGTAGGATCTGGGAAGGGTGAGTCAATGAGGTCAGGTCCCTTGCTCCAAGGTAAGACCAGTGCTGTAGTTCAGTTCATTCTCCAGAGCTCCTTTTGGGATCAGGCCTAGGTGAGACTCCAGCCAGAGCACGACCTTGCTCTCCTGTTTCCTCTGCCCTGCCCTGATGCTGCTCTTCTTCTAGAGTTGTCCCCTGATTAATCTCATGTACCATAACCCCTGTATCAGGCTTTAGAGAGTTCCCCCAGAAGACAGTGTGATATCTAAATTTACATATATTATATAAATTACGTCTTACTTGTTGCACTTGTTATTTAGCGTTTTGCTTTCTTCATTTTATATATGTTGTGAGATTTATTGTTCTGATATTTAAAACAACGCACTCCTTTATCTTTAACCAGTATTGATTATTTTATTTTAAATGAGTTTATTCCTCCAGTTTCCTTCTAAGGAACTGTCAAATGTTCTCTTTATTTATTTATTTATTTGCAAACATTGAACAATTTTATGTATGTTCATTTTCATATACATTAAAATCTCTCCATGGTTGATGCCCAGGATGATAATTTCTGGCGAATAAGGTGGGTAGGTCATCAACTTTCTTAGGGATTCCCAATTTACCTTCTAAAGTGGGGATTCCAAATAGCTGTTAGTTTGGGTTTTTGTTACTTGTCTTTAATTTTTTAAAAATTTTTATTTATTTTTGAGAGAGAGAACATAAGTGAGGGAGGGGCAGAAAGAGAGGAGACACAGAATCTGAAGCAGGCTCCAGGTTCTAAGATGTCAGCTCAGAGCCTGACACAGGGCTTAAACTCAAGAACCACAAGTTCATGACCTGAACTGAAGTCAGACACTTAACCAAATGAGTCACCCAGGAGCCCCAGTCAGCTGTTAGTTTGCATTACCTTACCAACACTAGAGGTTTTCAAATTTATTATTATTACTTCTATTATTATCACTTAAGATCTGAATTGGTAGATTATTTTTGATATGCATTTCTTCAATTACCAGTAATATTGTCTTTCTTTTTATATGTAAATAAGCAATTAAAAATATTTTAGTGTTTATTTTTGAAAGAGAGAGAGTGTGAGCAAGGGAGAGGTAGAGAGAGGGGGACAGAGGATCTGAAGCAGGCTCTGTGCTGAGAGCAGAGAGCCCAACACAGGGCTTGAACTCATGAATTGTGAGATCATGACCTGAGCCAAAGTCAGACACTATGGACTGAGCCCTCCAGGTGCCCCTGAATAAGCAATTTAGATTGATAGCTGAGCTAACTATTCTCCATTTCTGTTCTAAGTCATTTCTTCATCGTTTTCTACCCTGCTCTCTACCTGAGAGACTGACCTTACTGAGGCTGATCTACAGCCTCAAGATCTATTTTCCTGTTTAGTTTGACCAATGAGAATAGTGTCAAAAGATAAAGAGAGGGAAGTAGAGATTTTTATTTTGGCTTTCCCTCTGTACAAATGCCATCATCTGGCTGTATCTCTTAAATGAAAAGTCCTTGCTCCTGTTAGACACTTTTCTTCACAGAAGTAATATCCCCACCCTCTTGGCTTGCTGGACAAATGGAATGTAGCAGAAATGATATGAACCTTCTGATTCTAAACTTCAAGAGGGTTACATGCAAGTAGGATGGTATAGGAAAAGAAAGTTTTGGAAGCAGCATCAATATTGGAGAAAAAAATCCCTGAGGACCTTAACTGAAGCATCAAAGTGGGCAGTCCCCCAGAAGCTTCCTGGGGAAAGTCTACAACTGTCCAAAGTCTTTAGCAAAGCCCCACCTACTCTCTAAGCCAGCAACATCAGGGAAGGTGTTTGTGAGAAGGTTGAAGCTAATGAAGATAGTGACTTCCCTTCTGCCTTCCAGATGTCATGCCAGTCTTTCCTGTGGCAACCTTTAATCCAGAAACATACAATGAAGAACAGCTTTTCTAGCAGCTGTTCTGGAATTGGCAGGTGATATTGACAAGAAGTTTGGTTTAATTGTTTTATTGGATTTTATGTTTAGCTTGAAAATCTTGAGACTGTCAGAGGTCAGCAAAGTTTCTCTGTACTGGGCCTAAGCATGAATATTTTAGGTTTTGATGGCCAAGGTTTCACATGCAACTCCTCTCTTACCTCCTTCCTCATTCTTTTCAATAACTCTTTAAAAACGCAAAACCCATTCTTTGTTCTCAGGCTGTGCAAAATCTGGCTGTAGGTCTTTGATCCAGCCTATAATTTTCCAACCTCTAAGCTACAGAATCTGGTGGTATTGTTGAGACATTTAGATCAACTCTACATTGGTTTTGTTGTTCTTCTTCTTTCTACTTAGGACATTTCAGGTTTCATCTTTACTGATTTCAAATGGATATCTTACTACATTCTACCTTCAACTCATTTGAAAGTTATACATTCTATTTCAATTCTTTTTTTAAATGTGATATGATACATAGCATAAAATTCACTATTTAAAAGTATACAAGTCACTTATTTTTCTTATATCCACAAGGCTGTGTAATCATCACAACTAATTGATCTAGAACATTTTTATCACCCCCCCAAAAAAAACTGCCTCAACCAGCAGTCACTCCCCATTTCTATCCTCAGAACCCCTGGAAACCACTACTCTAGTATCTGTCTCTATGAATTTACCTGTTCTGTACATTTCATATAAATGGAATCATACAATCCATATTGTAGCATCTAACTGTGCTTTATTGTTTTATGTCTGAATGATATTCCATTGTACGAATATACTATGTTTTCTGTTTACCACTTGATGGACTTTTGGGTTGTTTTCACTTTGGGGCTATTGTGAATAATACTGCTATTCACAATACAATATTCATAATACTGTTAAGATTAGCATACGGGTTTTAATGTGAACAGATGTTTTCACACATAGGAATAGACCTGCTGGATTGGTAACTTTCTAAAGAGCTGCCAGATTATTTTCCACAACCATACATATGACATCTCCACCAGTGGTGAGTGAGGTACCCCGATTCTACACACTGTCACTAACACTTGTTACTATCTGTATTTATTATTATAGTTATCATGCAGGTTATGGAGTGATTTCCTATTTAGGTTTTGAATTGCATTTTCCTAATTACCAATGATTTAGAGCATCTTTTCATGTGCTTATTGGCCCTTAGTATATCTTCTTTGAAGAAATGTGTATTCAGATCTTTTGCTTTCTTTTAAATTGTATTATTTGTCTTTATATTGCTGAGTTATAGGTCTTCTTTATATATTCTGCATCCAGATTCTTATCAGACATACGCTTTAAAAGTATATTTTCCCATTGTGTGGACTATTTCCATTTCTTGATAGTGTTTTTGATTGACATTCAATAGTTTTTAGTTTTGTTGAAGTCCAATCTCTCTCTCTCTCTCTTTTGGTTGTGATATAGTCTGAATGTGTATGTGTGTGTGTGTGTGTGTGTGTGTGTGTGTGTGTTCCCAAACCCAAGTTTATATGTTGAAATCCTAATTCCCAAAACTCATGGATTTAGGTGATGAGCCTTTGGGGGTTACTTAAGTCATTAAGATGGAGCCATCATGAATTGAATCTGTGCCTCATAAAAGAGACTTCACAGAGATTCCTAGTCCTTTCCCATGTCAGGATACAGTGAAAAAGCATTGTGTATGAAACAGGAAGGAAGCACTCACCAACCACCATTGTATCTGCCAGCCCCATGATCTTGGACTTAGCAATCTATTGAACTGTGAAAAATAAATTTCGGTTGGTTTTAAACTACCCAGTCTGTGGTATTTGTTATAACAGTCCAAACAGACTAAAACAGATTGCTTGTATTTTGGGAGTCCTGTAAGACTCCCCCAAAAAACTATGTTTTCTTTTCTTATATTTAAGTCTTTGATCCATTCTGAATTAAATTTTATATACTGTGTGAATTAGGACTCCAAATTCATTCTTTACATGTGGATATCCAGATGTCTCAGCACCATTTATTGAAAAGACTTTTCTTTCCCCATTGTATAATCTTGACAGGATTGGCAAAAATCAGTTGTCGGTAGGTAATAGTTTTATTTTAAGGTGCTTCAAATCTATTCCATTAATTTGTTTGTTCTTATACCAGTACCACACACCTTTTTTTCCTATTTATCAACTGGTGTGTGTGTGTGTGTGTGTGTTTAGATTTAATCTTACTTAATTTTTTTATTTTTTATTTTAATGCTAGTATAGTTAACATACAGTGTTACATTTGTTTTGGGTATACAGTACAGTGGTTTAACAATTCTATACATTATGCAGTGCCCATCATAAGTGTACTCTTTAATTCCCATCACCTATTTCACTCATTCCCCTCCCCACCTCTCTCTGGCAACCATCAGTTTGTTCTCTGTAGTTAAGAGGATGTTTCTTGGTTTGTCTCTCTCTCTTTTTTTCTTTTGCTCATTTGTTTTCTTTCTTAAATTCCATATATGAGTAAAAATTATATGGTATTTATCTTTCTCTGACTGACTTATTTTGCTTACTATTAAACTCTCTAGATCTTTCCATGTTATCGCAGAGGTCAAGATTTCACTCTTCTTTTATGGCTGAGCAATATTCCATTGTACATATATATCACATCTTCTTTATCCGTTCTTGTATCAATGGATGGACAGCTGGACTTCTTCTGTATCTTGGCTATTGTAAATAATGCTACAATAAACATAGGGTGCATGCATCCCTTTGAATTAGTGTTTTTATATTTATTGAGTAAATATCCAGTGATGTGGTTACTGGACTGCAGGGTAGTTTTATTTTGAACTTTTTGAGGAACCTCCGTACTGTTTTCCACAGTAGCTGTACCCAGTGTGCATTCCTAACAGTGCAAGAGGGTTCTTTTTCTTCATATCCTCACCAACACTTGTTATTTCCTGTGTTTTTGATTTTAGCTATTCTGACAGGTGTGAGATGATATCTCATTGTGGTTTTGATTTGCTGTTCCCTGATAATGAGTGATAATGAGCATATTTTCATGTGTCTTTTGTCCATCTGTATATCTTCTTTGGAGAAATATCTGTTCATGTCTTCTGCTCATTTTTTAATTGGATTATTTGGTTTTTGGATGTTGAGTACTGTAGCTTTATAGTAAGTTTTGAAATCAAATCAGGTTGAGTCCTCTAATTCTACTGTTTGAAGATACTTTTGGCTATTTTGTGTCCCTTGTACTCCCATATGACTTTTGGTATCAGCAGCCCAATTCTGGAGGGAAAAGTCAGTGCATTAAATCTATAGCTCAGTTTGGGGGAGCAATACCATCTTAACAATATTAAATATTCCATCCCCTGAACATGCAAAGTCTTTCCATTTATTTATGTCTTTTTTAGTTTCTTTTCTGAAGCATACACACAGTCTTGCACATGTGCTTGCCTCTCTAGATTCCTAGGAATTTGTCAGAGCTTTTCAAAGCCCCGATGGGACTGGTCATTGCTTAGCTTTTCCTTTTATGCTTTTTCATTAGTCTATGGTTTACCCCAAATGTTATACATTGCCTCAGGCAGTCTTGACATTAAAATATTTGCCTGTAAATGTTTCTGACAAATACTCCCCAGAGAGGCTTTCAGCATGAGATGAGCTTAAAATCAGGTTAGATAAAGACAATTCTTTCAAGTGGGGTCTTTCATGGCAATTCTTTGGTAATGAGCATTTGAAAGAACTACAGTTCTGTTCCCATCAGTACTGAGAATTTTTAAATTCTTTTAACATTTATTTATTTTTGAAAGACAGAGAGAGGTAGAGCATAAGTGAGAGAGGGGCAGAGAGAGAATGAGACACATAACCCTAAGCAGGCTCCAGGCTTCGAGCTGTCAGCACAGAGCTGTACACAGGGCTCAAACTCACAAATTCACTGTGAGATCATGACCTGAGCTGAAGTTGGATGCTTAACCAACTGAGCCATCCAGGCATCCCAATATGAGCTTGTTTTTCGATGGCTACTGTGAGTTGGAGAATGGGAAATGAGACTAGGGTAAGTTAAAACATTACAAAACTCTCTGTTCTTTCTGGCATTCACTTGGCTTGCTTAAATACTCCCTGGATTGCTGCAAGCCTTTGGCTAACTTCCAGAGTTGTGAAAAAAATAGATTCTGACAATTTTGCCAGTTTCTCATTGCTTTTAAGAGGGCGATAAAATTTTTGGAGGTCCTTACTCTGCCATTTTTACCAACATCAGTTGCCCTTAACTTACCTTAATTCTCAACAGGAATTATTTTTCTGAACAAAAATTCAAAGTAATAAAAGACTTTGTCTTCTTAATATTGTAGGAATTTGATAATTCCTTAACTCCTACACTCTTTTTTCTTACATGGTATTGTGAGCATGTTACATATGTTATATATAAAAACATCCTCCTAAGATCTCTCCTTACTATCAAAGCAGAAATTTTCTTTGGTTATTCTGGTTACATCTCATCCTTTTTGAATCATAGCTTCCTTTTAAAAAATTAATTCCAGGACTCCTGGGTGGCTCAGTTGGTTAAGTGTCAGACTTATGCTCAGGTCATGATCTCTCACAGGTTTTGAGTTCAAGGCCTGCATCATGCTCTCTACAGTCAGCACAGAGCCCACTTGAAATCCTCTGTCTCACCCTCTCTCTTTGCCCCTCTTCCACTCATTCTCTATGTCCCAAAATAAATGAAAAAAGTTAAAAAATTTTAATTTCCTTTTTTATGTTGGGGTACATTCTGTGACATTTTTTTAAAGAATACATAATAAGAAATTTTTGAGAACTTGCACTTCTAGTATTTTAGTTCCAACTTGTTTTAATAATCACCAAATTTGTCATTATTTTATCTTGTTTTCCAATAGTCAGTCATTTTTTATTTACTTCGTAAATGTCTGTGACTACTATTCTTTCTTCTACCCTCCTCTTTCCCTTTTATTTTCAGGTTCTTCTTTCCTAACCATACCCTTTATTCTTCATTTGCCCTCATAATTTAGTATCCTCTCATTTCCTTTGTGTCTATATGATAGTATTCTAATAATGGCATTGCTCAGTTTGAGTGTGTTGTTATTGTTTTCTTTTTTAGTTTGTTCAGTTTAAGTGTTGAGACATGTTTAATTTTAATAGAAGTTGCTGTTTGCTGATTCAAAAGCCTATAAAAATTACATTTCCCCCTAGCCTGGAGAGGTAACATGGGGTAACATGGAGCAGAGGTGAGCCATCTTAATTGAAGACAGTCTAGACCAACCCACAATGAAGCTGTCCTCAGACACAGCTCAGCCTAGACTAGAAGCCTAGACTAGAAGAATCAGCTGGCTGGCACACAGACTCTCGAGCTAACAAAATGCTTAATGCATAAGCCACTGTTAAAAATCAAGGCAACAGACTCAAAATGGAGTCATTTATGCAAAGCCCCATGTCACCAAACCAAGACTTAACTTAATTACAGTTTCAACTCTCCCAGAAATGGCGTTTTAAATTAGTCAATCAGGAATTGCTTTATCAGCACTAGTTAGGTAATCTGCCTGATAGACCCTTGCTATCTCCTAGAGCAAAGTGACCTTGTGGTAACCAATCAGCTTAATTTAGTATAACTTCTTTGTTTCTGCTTATGAAAGTCTTTCATTTTGTACAGTTTCTCTGAGCCCCTTTCTTTATGCTCGATTGGATTCAATAATTCATGAATTATTGAATAAAGCTAATGAGATCTTCAAAATTTACTAAGTTAATTTTGCTTAATAACACTAAGTTTTGAAGTTATTTATTAGGCAATATCAAATGATACATGTGAACTACAGAAAAAGCATTTCAAAAGCAAGATTGTAACCTAATATTTCAAATTGGATAATGAGACCACAGTTTGGCTATAAGCATGACTATAAGCTTACAGTGTTGAATACAGATTTTATAGTCATTTTTGCCAATGGAGCTTAGCCTGCAAGAGGTGGGATAGAGAGGTGGACACCTAGGGAATAAGCTAAGACCAGTTCTCCAAAAATCTAACTTCTTGAAGGCTTGACAGATACCTTCTTATTTCCAGGCATAATGCTAGTGTCCTGAACAAGGAGAAGAGTAATAGATCTTTAAAACTGTGATCAAAACTGTCAGGTAAACACTCTATACCAAGCATTTGGTGCACATAGCTACAGGAACTCAAACGTAATCCAAATGATAATTTGAAGTAGATGTATGCACAAGCATGCTTAATAGTTGGAATTTTAATCTTAATATTTAGCCCCATGATAGCCCCACCTGAAATATACTTTCCCAAGTATAATTAAACTATGTTCTCTGAAATTTTTATTTCAAAGCAGATGGAGTTTTCATCTTCTGGATCCATGGTGGCTACTCCAGACTGATGAAGGTTTCCCCACCTGAATTTCCATCTTATTAGACCTGAGAGTGCTACCAGTTGAGAGTGGCAGAAGGTGTTTGTTCCTTCTGAACCCTTGTGTGAACAGATTGCTGCATCCACCTAGGATTCTAGAAGACATCTGTGGTGAGTAACTGTGGCCGTTACACATAAGTGAGTCTAACTGGACTAGTGCCTGTTGCAGTGCCTTCTTATCATATATTATATATAATATATAAACATAAGGTAAGTTTGGGTTAGGTAATTTTTATAATTATGGTTATAATAGTATGCAAAGCCAAAGACTAAATTATGTATGCATTTTAGGTTAAGAAAATTGTCTTCTACTTTGCCCATGCTATAAGAAAATATCCCATTAATAACTCAATAACAATAAATAGCTCAAGATGATCACATTGGATAGCGACCATTACCTTAGATATTCCCCCGCCCTTTTTTTAGTAGAGGCTTTTTCCCCCTTTCCTGCTAACTGTACTAGTATAAAGTATATTTTATGCACTTAATTACATTTCCACCAACGTCATGTCTAATGTGTGAGAATGCCAAAAATCCATGAGAATATTCCTTCTCTTGTTGTCATGCCAAGTCAAGTATAAATTAATTTTCTGAGGATCTTGCAAATGTCTCATTTAACATTCTTTCAGCCTAAACCAGGCTAATATAAACGTACACAAGTGGTAATTCTCCATTGGGAAGTGGATTGAGCAAAGATGTCATTTTGGAAAGAACTCTTAACTTTAAGTGATTCCCTTTAAAAGTATGCTTCATATTACCTGCTCTGCTTAGCTCTCAGACAAATAGCCAGCAATTTCAAATGACTACTTTCCAAAGCAAATTACTCACACCTTCCTACTCATCAGAAAGTCTCAGCTGAACTAACATTTTAAAAGACTGTTCTCAATTCACAATTCTTATGGAACAAAATTGGATTTTTCTCCACCCCTCATTTTTGCTGTAACACTTTGGCTACCTTTACCACATGTCACTGTAATATGCTACCAAAAATAAAGTCTTAAGTTGGTGACATGAGATCAATTCTGGTATTCATCACTGTTATTCTCTAATGCTCCATCTATTACAAACCATGGAATGTTAAATAATCAAACATTTTTTTTTTTTTTTTTGCCTATCTTATTTTGGCAAGATGTTTTAGTCTTTCAAGAAAAAAAAATGAAAGCCATGTGTTTTGAATGGGTTCCATTGCAGCATGATTACTGCAATGAAGACATTTTATTGTGCTAATTTTCATTAAATAAAACCCTGTTGAAAGCCAGTAGTTTTCCAAAACCCATATGATTTATGACATGCTAATGTTTGTAGGAATACACTCTGTTTCAATTATATGGGGTAAGTAACGCCTTTCAGAACAACTCAGTAATAATATCACCTACGACAACTTTAATTTTAGACCTACAGCGCGGGTGTGAGACCTAGGAACCTATCGACAAAATTGTCAGCTTCTGCACAAATTTAATCTTCATCACCTCTATGCTATGTTTAACATCAGATGGTTGTGCTTGCCAGAGACTCCAATAATATGCTTCCAGAAGGCAAGCACTTCATAAACATTGAAAACTGGGTTTTCTATAACTCAAATATTTTTTTAAACAGCCAGCAGAGAGAGAGGTTCTAGGGCCCTAAGGGAAACACGGGTGCACCTGTAGAAAAGGGGCTGGATATTCCAGATATGCTCCCCATACGTTCCTTCTTTCTGTTCGGTAGACCTATTTTCCATGCACGGAGACCCTGACTCTAAGTGCAAATACATGAAATGAAAACAATATATTTTCCCATTAACTTTATGGGGAAAAATGATGTGTTTTATTCTAACCCCAAAATATACATAAATTTATCACAGATAAAAATATATCAAATGACCAAAAAGTTAAGTTTACATAATTAATTAACAACAATTTTGGAAGTACATAAGGGGTATGTACATAAAATTTAATGAAATAAATATTTATTTTAATTTTCAAAAATGAAGTGAAGAGTTGAGACTGGATAATAGCAGTTGAAGCTAGGCTCCAGGGAGTCATTTATTGGAAGGTTCGTTCTTTCTGTATTTCTATATTTTTCACTAATATTTGAACCTTTCTGAAGCTCGTTATTTTCTCACATTCAAATTGAAATTTAAAATAAAGTTGAGACACAGAATATCTTTAGTCAAATGAAATGCTAAAGCTTTCATTGAAGGGCTCAAAGTACATGGAAATAGGGGATACACACAATAGCTTCAGGAGGTGTAGCTGGACTTCTTCATTGTTTTCTCTTGGTGTAAGTACATGAAGCAACACTGTTCGTGTTGCCTAAACATGAAATTCTAATTCATTCCATGTAATGTCCTCTGCCTGTTATATTAAGGGAGTGAGTGTGATTTTGCCTGAAACTCTAATGTCAAATACCATTTTTAAAGACTCATTAGGATGAAAATTCATTACCTGAGCAATCATTATTGAGGTAAGTCTGTATTTGGAGAGAATGGGATATCCTTGGCTGTTGCAGTTATGCAGTAAGAATAGTTCCTCGGCTTCTTTCTCTTCTGATTGATACTGTGCCCAGGTGATGGATGCTTCAGGAAAACTGATAATGTGAAACATGTAGGAAACAACATTCTCCATCTAAATGGAGAAATTGGACATTCCATTAAGCATATTTAATATCCAATAAGATCACTGTGATCCTAAAATATGCTATTGCTATAAGAAGGCCATTATCTAGAATGTATTTGCCACTCAACATGAATGACAATTCTTGGTCATGTGTAAAAAAAATGAAGAAAATTAATTCTAAAATTTGCTTCTCTTTACTGATCAAAGAGCATTCCCAAGAAATAATGAATTAATTAATAACATGCTAACCCAATGGATAAAGATTCATTTTAAAATTTGGATGGTGAATTGGAGTATATTTTATTAAAGTTAAAGCAAAACATCAGGATTTCAGCTTATTATTATTATGTATACTCTTACTATATGATCAAACAATCACACTTCTTGGTATCTTTCAAAGGAGTTAAAAATTCATGTTCACACAAAAATATGTATATGGATGTTTATAGCTGTTTTATTCATAATTGCCAAAACTTGGAAGTATCTAAGATACCCTTTAGCAGGTGAATGGATAAGTACACTGTGGTATGTCCAGACAATAGAATATTATTCAACACAAAAAGAAGAAATCTGCCAAACTCCAAGTCCATGCTCTTCCCATAGGACTTTATTACCTCCGTCATGCTCTCCAGAAATAGTAGATGCTGAGATACTTATTTAGAGAAGTTAATTGAATGGTACCTAAAAGAAATGTTATATATGGGGAGAGGAGGTCTGAAATCAAATAATTCTGATTGACCCTCTGAAATCGGATGACAAAGTTTCTCAAAATTCCATTACATTCTGCTTATTTAGTTATAGACTTAAGCCAATGGAAACATCAGTAGCTTTCAGCCTTGCACTGAAGCCAACCAAAACCTTCTGTGTCTTTTACCTCCTTAAAATTAACTCTCCCAAAGAGAAAAATAATCAACAATTTTAAAAAATTGCATTTAATGTATTCCAAGCAATAAAAAGAAAAGGGCATCAAGACAGTCCTAATAATTAAGTACTAACACACAACTACTACATCATTCTGACTTCATAATTAAAAGGATATGTTTGAACCTGCCTTATGTGAGTCCTTGCTCTTTAAACCCCTATATGCACTAATGGTTATCAAATGGGTACCTGTTTATTTTGCAAGGGAAGGCCAACCCTACAGACTGGGTTGTTTAAGTATTTTAAATAAACATTCTCTATAAACTCTAAAATGGTGCATTTACCATGACTTCCATAAAGGGCTCATTTACATTTATGTGGAAAAAAATAAATAGAACAAAGGATCATTTAAACCTGGTCTTTGCTCAAATTCAATCTTCAGGTTCAAGCCCCTGGTACTCCCTTTCAGATCAGGTACTTTGTGGTCAGAGTATAAATTGAAGTGGGCTTGCTAAACTTGCAGTCAGATTACACAGGATTTCTAGAATCTGCTGGGAATCCCTTTGGATTCTAAGCATCCCTAGGGTGGAGCTGTTTATAGTTCCCATTTCTCACACCATACACCATATTTGCAAACATTCCTGTGCTGCAGAAAGACAATCATTTGTACAAATAAGCGGTATAATTCCTAAAAAAATTTATGGAAAGAAAGCCAAGTCTTCGCACGCATTTGTCAGTGAATTATATTGATATTGTTAATAGATCCCTGAAGTCTGCCTTTTTTAGGCACTGAAACACTCCTAGGGACAGAATACCATTGTGTGAAAATACCATCCTTTCTTTCAAATTGGAGGCCCTTTGCATATGTATACATATTAAGAAGGAGGCATGAAATGTTTTTTTTCCTCCTAGATCTTGCCTATGGTGGTGACAAACGTTTCATTTTCTTTACTTTTTTTATGTTGAAAAGCAATCAGCCTTTTCTAGTAAGTTGTAGGAGTTACTCTTTGCTTTGACTATATGACATTTTGTGACATCCTAAAAAAAGTCATTCTTTCATGAGATGCTCAGGAAAATATAATCAATATTATTATATACTTTAAAATACCATATATCATCATAATATACAATATCTGGCATAACAAAGAGAATTTGATTGGGTAGGGGTTTGTGAGTTTACAAATATTTGGAAATAAAAGAAGTTATCATTAATTCCCTAAGAGTACTCTGCTTGGGTTGAGGCTACCCAACAGTGAACAATTAGTTAAAAAGTGAAAAACCCAATTAATGGATGATTTTGNAAATAAATAATAATTAAAAATATATTTAATTAAATAATAATAATTAATCAGCTGAATAATTGCTTCTATGATAGGTGGGCACTGACAAAAAGTAGTTTTGAGCAGTGATTTGCCTTAAAAAATTAATCTTGAGATCGTTTTAAATGTAAATATAAATTTTATCTGTAAAGATAAAAATTGCAAAAATAATATGGAGTTCACAGATTCTCTTGTCACCCAGCTTTTTCTAATTTGAACATCTTGCTTGCATAAAGTATGACTAAGAAATTAGCATAAAGTGTGACTAAGAAGTAAAAGACTTCATAGAATTTCAATAGTGTTTCCACTAATGCACTTTTCCTGGTCCAGGATCCCACATTGCATTAAGTTTTATGTCTCTGTTAGTGTCTTCTATCTGTGATAATTCCTTAGTCTTTCCTTGTCTTTCATGACCTTGAGGCTTTTGAAAGAGTACTTAGTAGATATATTGTAGAATGACTTTCAAATAATTTTTCTTTGATATGTTCTCATGATTAGGTTGAATTCATGATGAGGTTGAGATATTTCAATACTAATGATATTAGCTCTGGTTACTTGATCATTTTTCTGTACACTTATTATTTTTCTCTTCATAACAAATATCTTGAGAGAATACTTTGAGACTACACCAATATTCCTGTTTCTCAATCCCCAATAATTTTAGTAGTCTTTGGTGAGTATTGCCTGCAGCAGTTATGATCTTGGTATCCACCATTTCTTGTTTTACTTGGACTGAATTAGATGATGAACCCTCATATTTTGATCTGAGTACTGAAACATAAATTTTTTTTCTGTCAGATTATGACATGATAAATTGAATATTAAAAATGCTTGCTCAAAACTGTTGAAAATTATATTCCTACCATAGACTCAATGGGGATAAAAACACTGCCATCAAACTTATAATCACCTACCACACAGGCATTTGATTAGACAGTTGTCAGGTAACTTTAAAATTAAGTTATTTTCCCTTAATCTCTACTCTAGAAATTGGGGGAACTAAAGTTTTTAACTAGGTTGAATGTGAGCTTTTGATTTTTTTTTTTTGATTTATCATATCCTTTTAACAATAAACATTTAACAGCAGATCTATTCAGGGGACTGTAGGTAACAGAGAAAGTGAAGACAGCTAGGAAATATACTTTATCACATTAAATGGAGAGCTTTGTATTGTTCAGTACAGTAGCCACTAGCCATGTGCCACTATTAAAATATGGCTGATCAAATTGAGATATGCTGTAAATATAAAATACAAACCAGATTTCAAAAACTTAGTATGAAACAAGAAATACAAAAGATTTTCATTAGTAATTTTTATGTCTATTACATGTTGAAATGATATTTTTATATGTTGGGTTAAATTAAATATATTATTGAATTTTTTCTTAACTTTTATGTATTTTTGAAAATTTAAAATTATATAGTTAGCTCATATTATATTTCTGTTAGACAGTGCATAATTTGAAGTTTACATGTCATTCTCTTAGCTCCTTGAAATACTGATAAGTGAAGCTCAAAGGTCATGGGTACTATAGCTAGGAGCCCTGAGTTCAAAACCAGGCTTTATTATCTAGTATCTATGGAAAATTGAAAGTTACTTAATTTCTTTGAAGTATCCATTCTCCTCATCAGCAAAATGAGAACAGGAATATATACATCATCTGGGCTTTGTGAGGATTAAAGAAAGATAATTTATGTACATCTTGTAGAATAGCATTTGACACACACTACATATTTAGCAAATGGCAGCTGGAGTTAATGTTACACAGTGACTAATTGAAAGAATTTCAGAACTTTGAACTGACAACCAAGGTACATATAATGCGTACCGTATTTCTTTGTTGTTTATTATTTAATCCTCTGGGAAAATTATAGTTAATAGCCTACTGAAGAGTCAAATCAAAGGGTAACATAAATCCATATTTGAAATTATTTTAATTTTCTCTTCTAATTATACCTATCATAATATTTTCTACCAAGATCTGCTTATTCAACAAATATTGTCTTGAGCAAATTACAAAATGCGAAGCAGGATGGAGCTCCTGGGGATGCAAAACTTAAAAGAAAAATTTCCCTGTTTTCCTGGAGCTTACACTTTAGTTGGGGAACACAGATAATAAGTAAATTAATAAATGTCAGGTACTGATATGTTTGAGAAGTGATTAGACTCCATCCACTGGAAGACTTAATTTAAAAATAATAATACAAAAAATGGTTACTTATAGATAAAGGATGGCGTAAACCACAAAGGGAAAAACATAGGTGATGGTGTGAGGTAGTAAGATAGTTTTTCTTTTAAATATTTTTTAATGTTTATTTATTTTTGAGAGACAGAAAGACAGCACAAGCAAGAGAGGGACAGAGAGAGAGGGAGTCAGAATCCAAAGCAGGCTCTGAGCTGTGAGTGCAGAGCCTGACGCAGGGCTTGAACTAACAAACTGGGAGATCATGACCTGAGCTGAAACCAGGCACTTAACCGACTGAGCCACCCAAGTGCCCTGAAGAGGGCTTTTTTGATGGAGGAACAGTAAGAAGTCCAGTATTCCTGAAGCAGAATGGCCAAGGGCAACAAGCCATAGATGAGGTTTGAGAGGCAATTATGGACTGGATGCATATGACGTGATAAAACTTTTTACTCTTTTATATTTAATAATGTACTTGATTATTCACCCAGCAGTTACTACTAGTAGAATTCAGAGGATTTTAGGCCCATTGTCCTAGTTCATCTAGATATGATATGGTTTATTTAATGGAAACAATTTCTCTGAATGCTTTGTGGAGAATAGACAGAAGTTGGTCAGGAATAGAGTTGTGGGAACTGATTAGATGGTTTTCTACTCATTCGTAGCTGGAAGGAAGAGAAAAGTGTTGGGACTTGAGATTGTGAAGATTGAGCTGGCAGGGCTTGCTTTTCAATTTCGTATGGGTTGTTGAAAAAATGAGGAATCAAGACTGCCTCCTTTAGACCTAGGAAACTGGAAGAATAGTCCCAATCTGGTAGCGTAGAGAAAGGGAGAATTTTCTTGGGTGGGTGAGTGAATAGGGTTTCTAGCTGGACATCTTGTGTTTGAGATTCTCATTAGACATTCAGGTAGGGAAGATAAATAGAAAGGTGTCCAGGTTAGGGGCACCTGGGTGGCTCAGTCAGTTGAGCATCTGACTCTTGATTTCAGCTCAGGTCATGATCTCAGGGTTGTGGGATTGAGCCCCATGTCCAGCTCTGCACTGAGCATGGAGCATGCTTAAGATTCTCTCTACCTCTACCTCTCTCCCTGCCTTGTGCTCTCTTAAAAAAAAAATAGGGCCCACGTTAGAGATTCAAGTTTGAGCATCCCTTGGAATGTATAGCCAGAAAACAATCCTTCCAGTTACCAAAAAGAAACACTTTATACTTGGTTAAGGATGGTTCAGCAGTTTGTATCACATCATAAGTGAGCTAAAAGAAAAGAGAATCAACTTTATATTGTCCTAGGACTGCAAGGAAAGAGGTTCATAGAGGTTCAAGAGTGAAAGAGGTATGTGAAATGCTCATAATTTTTTTTGTTCCTTTCCATAACTTAGGCTCAACTTGTACACAAGATGTATGAATATTGATCCAACTTTGTGCATCCTTGATGGCCTTGCCCTAATATGCAGGGCCCAAGTCGTCAGCCCATACAGCATGGGGAAGAGGCAGGGCAAAGCAAGGACTGTGAAGAAGCATCTTTGTAAAATATATAAGAAAATCACTTACAATTGATGCAATTGAAGGCTGCAACATCTCAGTAATATAATGAAAACCCAAATTATATTTTAAAAAATATTTGAACACCCTGTTGATAACTTAATTGAACCTGATAAACACTCTATCTAGACTTTTAAAAAAATTAAATGGAAATTAGTTATATGGAAAGTATAAAAAGATTCTGTTTTTTGTTATTTCAGTGCTAACAGATTCTAAGCCTCACCTCACCTTCTTCCCCTTCTGCCATATTCAGAGAAGCTAAAAAACAAAAACAAAAACTGGATATCCCCTCTTCTGGTGCCAGTGGGAGATTCAGTGTACACAACCCTTGCTGCATACTAGAAAACTCACCCTGACCCCACCTACTAGCACCATAAAAACTCTACCAGCCTTTCCTTGCTTTTTAAAGCCATTTTTGGACCTGCTTGAGAAGCTCATTCCGTATCTCCCCAAAATAATCATCATATAAGCAGTAAACATTTTCATACCTCTTGCTATGTGGGGTATTAGTCTCAGTAATCTGGACCAGGTTTTGGGTAGAGGTCCATTCTGTTTATGTAGGATGACTGCCATAGAAAGTGCACCTGTCAGAGAGATTTTTATAGC
The DNA here is from genome assembly GCF_008692635.1 of Crocuta crocuta. Classification (NCBI taxonomy): domain Eukaryota; kingdom Metazoa; phylum Chordata; class Mammalia; order Carnivora; family Hyaenidae; genus Crocuta; species Crocuta crocuta. Next base: position 1,673,441 of record NW_027551557.1, read on the forward strand.
TATCAGATTTGGACTCTAACAAAATTAAATAATTATAAATTACTCAATGAACTTGCTCAATGGAAACCATAAGATATACTGGGAATCTGCATTGAAAGACATCACTTTTTAAAGAATTTCTTTCTTAAAAGTAGATTAGTAATTATGGGGACACAACAAGGATCATTGCCAACTTAAAACTAACCATCTATTTCAAAGCTTCTTATAAACAATGAAAATTTTATATTTGCTTTCAGCTCTAATGACTCAGTGTAAATTACCAGATACATCACAAGGTATATATTTATATTTTGAAATTTATTAAATTCTTGCACCTGCCTTGGCCTTTCTTAAAACACGCTTACTGAAAAATCTTGAGTGAAGATGCTTGGAAGGTTTGATTCTCTTACAGGGGCACTTGGGTGGCTCAGTGGGTTGAGTCTGACTTTGGCTCAGGTCATGATCTCACGGTTTGGGAGTTCAAACCCTGTGCTTTGTGCTGACAGCTCAGAGCCTGGAGCTTCCTTCTGATTCTGTGTATCTCTTTCTCTACCCCTCCTCCACTCATGCTTGCTCTCTCTCTCTCACTTTCTCAAATGTTTATTTTTTATTCTCAAAAATAAACATTTAAAAATTGTTTGAATCTCCTACAGTGTATTAATGTTTTAATACTGTTTCAGGTCTTGTTTTAATACCTAGAATACAGTTCCTTCATTAGTAAAACTATTGTTTAGTGTTCCACCAGTTATAAATTCCAAGTCTAAATGAAATACAAGCTGTGAGATCCAGAAGGAAGTCTAATCTCTTCTTTTTGTAGATGAGGAGAGGGAGGCCCATATATACTAAGTTACCTGCCTCATATCCCACAGCCAATCAGTGGTAAAGCTGGGACTGGTATTGGGCTTCTCCAGGGCTATTTGTCTTCTCTACAATCATTTCTCTACTTCATCCCTAACATTATCAGACACTCATCCTTCATACCTCTTAGTGAATAGAAGATAGGAGGTGAACTGTCTCATCACATCTTCACATATTACCATATATTCACAAACACTGAAATCTTACTTTATCTTTTGAGGACAGAGAGATGCCATCTATTTTCTTTGACTGAAAATGTAAGTAGCCATTTTCAACACGCAAAGCTGGGGTTGTAGAAGCTGACTCTGAACATAAAATAGAGAAAGGCTACAGAAGTACTTCTATGTCTAGAAGCAAGCCAAGACCAGTTTTACCTTTCCTTTCTTGTCAGATAAATTAATCTGAGTTATTTAACATATGGCCACTTGTGCAAAAGTCCAAATACAAAGACCTCCAAGTATTATATATACTGGTTTTTGATAAATTATGCCCATTTAAATGGTAATGTTAGAGTATAAGAAGCCTTCTTTTTTCCTTTAAATGTTTTTTAAAAATCTATATCTTCACTGAAAAATCAAAGGACTTTTGATTCACTACCAATAACATTAGTTTCTATTAATGGATAATTTTATTTATTTTGACCATAATAAATATAGACACTAGAAACAATAATACAATAGCATAATATGCCAAGCGTGGTGCCAATCTCTTCATCTCTATCATACTATTATTCCATTTAGCCCTCTCTAATAAATCTACTCCTTATAATGAAGAAGCCATTATCCTCCCAATTTTATTATACAGTAACTGAGTCTCACAGAAATTACAGTTTATGGTAGAATCTGGCTACAGAACCAGGAAGGCTGGCTCTAGATCCCAGGATCCAATATCTGTGGATCCTGTCTCTACTTTAATATCCTGTCAGTCTTGTTTACTAGTTTTAAGTCCAAGATCACACATCACACTTAATAGAGGCTCAGTAGGTAAATGTTACATGAAAAGATGAATGGACAGGTATATTTAGTTTTCTGCCTGAACTAAACAAACAGTACAAACTTCACTTTGCAGGCAGATGTAACTCAGAAGAATGCAAGAATCCAATGTTCATGAGTATACCTGAGAAAGACCATACAAGTACCTTGGATGAGGGAGTTGGTATAATGTAATGCATGTTGAAACCAGGGGGAATTGAGCAACAAATCATTATGGACATAGATTGGCTGTAGAGAAGTTTGTGTAGTTCCAAGATAATGCATTAAAAACACCTTCCATTTGATTGTTTTAGTAATTCTATCAGTAACTGCCTCCTGCCACGTCCACACCACAGGATATTAAAAAGTCACTCTACTTGGTCGTGCCCCACTGTTGATGCTGTGATTTTTTTTTCAAAGCTCTTTTAACATGAGAATGTAATTAACTTATTCTGCTCCTGTGAAGAGGTCAGACTTCTGGGAGTTTAAACATTAATAAATGTATTGATTAGGAAAGAGAATTCACCAGCTTCCTCTACATTTTTATTCAGGGCAATACACACATAGAGCATGTTGTTATTTTTGTCTACTGTCTAATGAGAAAGAAGATAGAGGCCAGCTGTTTTCCATCACCTGTGGTGGTGATAAGAGGGAACAAGCTTTAGCTCTAGCATGAAGTCATTAGGCTCATCACAGGGAAATGTAACTTTTCCATGGGGATTTTAAGCCTTTGGAATGAATTGATGAGGGAGATAGAAGCTTTTGTCAGGTAGGGAAGGTGTCATTTTTTTTGCTGAGGTATCACACAAGAGGTATTCCTTTTCCAGTACAACAATCTTCGGCTTTTTACCCCCTTCTTTATACATTGCTGATTCTCAGATGATGCACAGAGATAAAATGAAATCCTTTAGGGAGCTTTTAAAAATCCCAAGGTCTAGGCCATTCCCCAAACAAATTAAATCAGAAACATTAGGAATAGGACCCTGTCACCAGTACTTTTTTAAGCCCCTCTGGTGATTCTACACCTAACTGTAAACCAAGGGAAGCTGCTTAAGGAGAAGTTCCCTTAAACCAACTTTGATGACTGACAGTTTTGTAAAGGACATTTCCACTGAAACATGAGCTTGCCTGTCAGACCCCTAAGTAAGTTTGGGAGCTATAAGAGCTTCCAAGCCTGTAGAAGAAAGTAACAAAAGAAACCACGTCTTTAAAGAGTTGATTATGATAAAAAACACACAGGGAGCAAACTACTTGAGGTCTATGACCCCATAAGAAATTGGGGGGAGCATGATAGGCATGGAGGAGGGCACTTGTGGGGATAAGCACTGGGTGTTATATGGAAACCAACTTGACAATAAACTATAAAAAAAAAGAAAGAAAGAAATTTGGGCTCACACTAATGGGTTTGTTGGGTCAATATGGTTCCTAAAACACAGTGGATTTGGGGTTCAACAGACATCCACCACCAAGTCCCACCACAACCAACAATCTTGAGCTGACAGTCCCAAGTATTAGTTAAACCAACTAGTCATCTTTTCCTGTGAGATGCTGTGGCATTTTCCTTTATCAACCCCGTACTTGCCTGAAGTCTAGGACATAGACTTAAGAGATGCTGTTCTTCCTCTTATAAAACTATATATGAGTAAAATTCCAATGCTTTTAACTAATCATCTCTGGTTTAATTTTTTCCAATGTTTTCTCCTCCTCCTGCCTTTTTCCCCCTGCCTTTTTAAACTTTTTATTTTGAGATAATTTGGGCCTTTTTATTGTGACAAAATGTACAAAACAAAAATTTCCATTTTAGCCATTTTTTAAGTATGCGATTTAATGGCATTAAGTACATTTACATAGTTTTGCAATGATGACTGCCATCCCTCTCCAGAACTTTTTTGTCATCCCAAACTAAAGCTTTTTATCCATTAAGTAATAATTCCTCATTACCTCCTCTTACTAGTTCCTGGGAACCACTACTCAAGTTTCTTTATCTATTAATTTCATTCTTCTAGTTACTTTGTATAGTGTAATCAGATATTTGTCCTTTTGTGTCTGATTTATTTAATTTGACCTAATGTATTCAAAGTTCACCCATGTTGTAGCATGTATCAGAATTTCTTTCTTTTTCACAGCTGCATCACATTGTACGTGTATACATAAGATAACTGTAGATTCACATGCAGCTTAAGAAATACTACGGAGACCCTGTGTAATTTTTACCCAATTTCCCCCAAAAGTAACATTTTGCTATACTTTAGTACAGTATTATACTGTACTATAATTAATTTTTTGATGTAATCAAGAAATTAATATTGATGTAATCTATTGACTTCATTCAGATTTTACCACCTTACTTGTACTCATCTGTGTGTGTGTGTGTATTTGTGTGTGTGTCTGTCTGTGTTTGTGCATGTGTATGAGAGAGAGAGAGAATATATCTTTATGTAATTTTATTGTATGTGAACATTAGTGTGACCAACACCCGAATTCCAACATAAGGACCCCTCATGCTGCAGTTTAATACCCACAGCCATCTCCCAACCTCTCCTTCCCACTAGCCCCTGGCAACCATTCATTGTTCTCCATCTCTGGAATTTTGTTATTTCAAGAATGCTATGTAAATTGAATCATATAGTATGTAATAATTTGAGATTGGCTTTTTCTAGTCAGCATAATTCCCTGGTGATCCATCCAAGTTGTCACATGTATTAAGGGTTTGCTCTTTTTTTATTTTTTAGTAGTATTCCATGGTATGAATGTACCACATTTTGTTTATTCACATGTTAAAGAGCATTGGTGTTTCTAGTTTGTGGCTATTTAGACTAAAATGGCTATAAATATTTACACACAGTTTTTTTTTAATGAATATACATTTTTTTTTCCTGAAATAAAAGCCCCAAAATGCATTTGCTGGGCTGTGTAGTAAAAGCATGGCTAGTTTTCTTAGAAGATGATATATCTTGGGGCACCTGGGTGGCTCAGTCAGTTAAGCATCCGACTTCAGCTCAGGTCATGATCTCATGGTTTGTGGGTTCGAGCCCCATGTCAGGCTCTGTGGGGACAGCTAGCTCCGAGCTTGGAGTCAGTCTTCAGATTCTGTGTCTCCCTCTCTCTCTGACCCTCTCCTGCTCATGCTGTCTCTATTTCTCTCTCAAAAATATATAATAAAAAAGGCATTAAAAAAAAGAAAAAGATGACATATCTTTTCAAGCAAAGCTATTTCATTTTCCATTCTCATCATCAGTGTATAGGTGATCTAGTTTCTCTGAATCCTTTCCAGCAGTTGGTTTTATTACTTTTTCTTAATTTGTTGATTTTGATGGGTATGTCAAAACTGTATTTTCTTAATGGCTAATCATGTTCAACATCTCCTTGTGTGCTTATTTGCCATCTGTGTATTGTTTTTGATGAAATTTATTTTTTAATGTTTCTTTGTTTGTTTATTTATTTATTTTGAGAGAGAGTGAGAGAGACAGAGAATCTTAAGCAGACTCTGTGCTATCAGCTCGGTGACCGAAGTGGGGCTCAATCCCATGAACAGTGAGATAATGACCTGAGTCATAACTGAAAGTCACGTGCTTAACCAACTGAGCCACCCAGGTGCCCCATTTTTGGTGAAATTTCTGTTTTTCAGGTCTTTTGTCCATTTTGATACTGGATTTTCTGGTTTTGATTTTACTATTGAGTTTTGATAGATTTTTTTTTTATATTCCAGATACAGGTTTTTGTCAGATAAAAGACTAGAAAAGAATATTATGAAAACCTCTATGCCCACCACTTTGATAAATTATGTAAATGAGCTAATTCCTAGAAAGACACAATCTACTAAAACTCACATAAGAAGAAATAGATACTCTGAATAGCCTCATATCTATTAAATGTATTGAATCAATAATAACCTTTTATAACAAAAGAGCCAGTTGAGTTAACTGGTGAATTCTACTGAACATTTAAGGAAGAAAGTACATCAATTCCCTATAATCTCTTCAAGAAAATAGGAGCAGAAGGAGTACTTCCTTAGTCATCTATGAGGTTAGCATTACCCAAACACCAAAATCAGGCAAAGACATTATAAATGAGAAAACTACAAAACAATATCTTTTATGAGTATAGATGCAAAATTTCTCAACAATATATTGGCCAACTGAATTCAGCAGAGTATAAAAATAATTATACACTATGATTAAGTTGGATTTATCCCACGTATGCAAAGCTGAATCAACATTTAAAAATCATATCACTTGGGGTGACAGCATGCCTCAGTCAATTAAGAGTCTGACTTCAGCTCAGGTCATGATCTCGTGGTTCATGGATTTGAGCCCCACATCAGGCTCTGTGCTGACAGCTCAGAGCCTGGAGCCTGTTTCAGATTCTCTGTCTCTATACCCTTTCTCCTCTCTCTGTCTCTCTCTCCTTCAAAAATAAACATTAAAAAATATTTTTTTAAAAAACCTCATCACATCAACAGATCAATAAGATAAAGAAAAATTCAGTTAGCCTTCTACCTCAGTTTTATTTTTTAGGGGTCCACTAGTGTGGAGCAAGTCAAAATATCCCTTCTAAGGTATATTGTTGCATCTGCCCCTTCCTATAACAACAACAACAATAACAAAAAGGCACAATGTTTATCAGATCTCTTTGGATTTTAGAAGAAGCACATTCCTCATTTTAATACTCATTAAAAGTGCTTAAGAACAGTGGTTTATTAAGCCAGTTAAATATTCCTTTTCTGTACCCTAAATAACCTTTAAACCAAGATTTCCTTTAGAAAGTACATTTCTCCCCCAGATGTTGTGCATTCTGACATATTATGTCAGATACATAAAATTGCCCACGTTCATGAATCTACAGAGAAGACTTGGGGTACTTTCTATAAATCTAAAAGCATCAGGTTAGGTCAGACTTAGAAGGCAGGAAGAACTAACTCATTTTAGGGTACATTTTTTCTTAGTCTTTTATTACTACCAAGTACATATACAATGTAACAAAGAATATGTGGGAAGTAACGCTTTCTGAGTCCTTGAATATTGAAAAATCTCTCTAATTTTGTGCTGATTGACACTTTGGCTGGTTTTAGAAAATAGAACAAAAAATCTAAGACCAGAGAAAGCATTACTGAAAACATTTCTTTCTGAGATCCAGAGTGGCCAGTTAAGTAGGTTTAAATCTGATACTTGTTTCTTTGTAAGAGGTCACCACTTTCTTTCCAGAACTTTTAATAGCTCTGCATATCCTTGATGTTCTACAAATTCATGAATTATATAAGGCATTTAAAAAATGTATATTTTGCTCAGGCACATTTACTGAGTGATCCAAAAATCTATAGGTTTTGAGTGCTTTGCAGAATAAGAGAAGTCCATGCCACAAGTCCGGGCTGCCACTCAAGCTCTTCTGCCACTTGGGCCATATGATCTAGCAGATACAATGGTGCTTGAAGTGACAATGGCCCATAGAGATGCTTGGAGCCTTTGGCAGGTACCTATAAGTTTATTAGAACACAAGACTTTAAGATTTGGAATGGCAAAGCCCTGCCATTAACTAAAGATAAGTGTCTTTTTGAGAAACAGCTTTTGGCCTGCCAATGGGCCATGGGTCACCAAGTTAGCATGAAACCTGGATTGTGGGGACAGCAGAACTCCATCATCAAATGGAAGTGGTACATACAAGATTGGACCCCAACATGCCTGAAGATACAAGTAAGTTATATAAAGAAGTGGCTCAAATGCCCATGGTCTCCACTTCTGTTATACTACCTTCTCATTCCCAGTCTGCATCTTTGGCCTCATGGGGAGTTCCCTATGAATAGCTTTCAGGGGAAAAGAAAAGTCTGGCCTGCTGTACAGATGGTTCTGCATGATATGCAGGTACCCCCAGAAAATTGACAGCTGTAGCACTATCACCCCTTTCTGAAACCTCCCCAAAGGACACTGGTGGAAGGAAATCCTCTCTGTGGGGAAAACTTCAAGCAACACACCTGGTTTTTAAATTTTCTAAGGCAGAGAAATGGCCAAATGTGTGATTATATACTTGCCGGAGTCCAGCTCCAGCAGGTCCAGGGGTCCCTGAAGGACGGACAGTGTCAGCGAGAGAGAATGAGAGAGCCCCGAGATTCTTTCTGATCACCAGCAGGCATCTCTGCACTGTCGGCTTCAGTGTCTTTATTTATAGGTCAGACGTTAACATGGCATCATAAAATGGAATTTTTACAATGGATAGTTTTCTGTGATAAGATGTTTTGGAAAATGTACAGAAATAAGTTTTACAGAAGTATTCTTGCAGAACTGCCCCAGTTATAGTGAGGTTGAGTAACTAAGAAAATAACAGGGTGTTCACATTTTAATAACACTAAGACTAAGTCATAGGTTTGTAGATACTCTTATCTATCCTCATCATAGCTGACAGTGTAAGGGAAGATGTCTGTGGAATGTAGGCCTTAGGGAAAGGACTGTTATCCATTATCAGTTGGCAAAAGTAGATGCGGTAACTTATGTTCTGCTCTTATCTGTTCCTTCTCTCTAAGTTCGGCTCTTTGTCTCTGGGCAAGACTTGATTTTCCAGTTATATGCTTTATGACACCAGAGAGCCAGCCATACATTTAAAGAGTTTAGCTCATTTCCAATATATAGAATAGCCTCTTCAATTGTATTCCTTGTGTCTAGTTTTATGATTTCTTGAATAGCTAGAGCATGAGAGACNAGAAAATAACAGGGTGTTCACATTTTAATAACACTAAGACTAAGTCATAGGTTTGTAGATACTCTTATCTATCCTCATCATAGCTGACAGTGTAAGGGAAGATGTCTGTGGAATGTAGGCCTTAGGGAAAGGACTGTTATCCATTATCAGTTGGCAAAAGTAGATGCGGTAACTTATGTTCTGCTCTTATCTGTTCCTTCTCTCTAAGTTCGGCTCTTTGTCTCTGGGCAAGACTTGATTTTCCAGTTATATGCTTTATGACACCAGAGAGCCAGCCATACATTTAAAGAGTTTAGCTCATTTCCAATATATAGAATAGCCTCTTCAATTGTATTCCTTGTGTCTAGTTTTATGATTTCTTGAATAGCTAGAGCATGAGAGACATTTTTGATTAGCTGATTTACATGTTGAGCTGTATGAACATCTTGGACTAACGCAATGGTAGAAACAGAATTGTACATGTAAAGGTCAATCTTTTATGAGTAAGGGTCATTAGTCTGTTCATAGTTCAAGGGAAAGTATGGAGGGAAACAGGACCTGCTGGAGACACAAGGTCCGTTCCCATAATCAAAAGAAGAAGTTCCCACAATAAGTTCCTTCACAAAGCGCAATCATCATACCAGGTCCAGAATAAGGGGATAAGTCACTCCTGATACCGATCAACAAGGTACTTGGGGGTTGGTGCTCAAGCAGAAATAATTGAGTAGGGGTGGACATCGCCATCATCTGATTGGCAAGAGACCGTGAAAACTTGCTTTAGCCTCACCAGGAGTTTTCTTGACTAGTGGGCTCAGAATGGCTCCCAAAATATACTGATTCATGGACTGTGATCAATGGTTTGGTAGGATGATCAGGGACTTGTAATAAACATGATTGGGCAATTGTGGACAAGAATGTCACCTTTTTGAAGAACAGGTATATAGATAGAACCCTCTGAATGGGCAAAAAAAATGTGAAGATTTTTGTGTCATGTGTCAATGCCCACTAAAAAGTGACCTTATCAGAGGAATATCTTTTTTTTTTTTTTGACTTTGAAATGTTTTATTTTACTATTTTTAGCAGTGTAATCCTTTCTTTATTTTTTTAATAGTTTATTGTCAAATTAGTTTCCACATAACACTCAGTGCTCATCCCCACAAGTGTCCTCCTCCATGCCCATCCCCCCCCCCACATCCATCAGTCCTCAGTTTTTGTCAGCATTCAAGAGTCTCTCATGGTTTGCCTCTCTCCCTTTCCCCCACCATTTCCGCCCTTCTTCTCCCCCTTGTTCCTCCATCAAGTTCCAGAGGAATATCTTAATAACCAAGTGGATAGGATGGCTCATTGTGTATCAGTCAGCCCCCCTCCTTTACTCAGCCACCCTTGTCGTCGCCCTCTACACTCATGAGCAATGTATGCTTAGGCAGGGGTGAGACTGTGCATGGGCTCAGCAACATGGACTTCATTCCACTCATTAAGGCTGATTTGACTATAGCAGCTGGTGAGTGCCCAATCTTTCAGTAGCAGAGAATAGCATGGAGTCTGTAATATGCCACCATTCTCTGTGCTAATCAGCTAGTTCCCTTTACATTAGATCACTTCCTTCAAAGGAGGAGTGTTTTGTTCTTACTGAAATAGACACTTATTCTGGATGTGGATTCCCTATCTGCAGTGCTTCTACCAAAAATACCATCTCTGGACTTACAGAGTGCCTTGTCTACCATTATGGTATTCCACACAGCATTGCTTCTGATGAGAGAACTTGTTTCACTGCAAGAAAGTTTGGCAGTGAGCCTGTGCTTATGGAATTCACTGGTCTCACCATGTTCTCCACCATCTAGAAATAGCTGGCTTGAAAGAATACTGGAATTACCTCTGGAAGATGTTACAGTGCCAAATAAGTGGCAATACCTTGCCTTGCTGGGCAAGATTCTTCAGAAAGTTATGTATGCTCTGGATCAGCATTCAGTATCCTCCTAGAACCAGAATTTATGGATTTAGGAATCGAAGGTTGGAAAAGGGAGCAGCTCTGTTCACTCTTACCCTTAGTGACCCACTAACAAAATTTTGCTTCCTACTCCTTCAACTCTGTATTCTGCTGGCCTGGAGATCATAGTTCCAGAAGGAGAAATATTCTGAGATACACAAGAGTGACTCCTGTGACCTTAAGACTGCTGCTCATCCACTTTGGGTTCTTCTTGTCTTTGAATTGATAAGCACATAAGGGAATTGATATGTTGACTGGGATGATTGATCTTTAGTACCAAATGGAAATTAGACTACTGCTCCTCAATGGAGGTAAGAAAGAGTACACATGGAATACAGGAGATCCCTTAAGTGTCTCTTGCATTACCATACCCCATGATTCAGGTCAATGGAAAACTATAATGCCTCAATCCAGGCAAGACTACTAATGACCCAGACCCTTCAAGAATAAAGGTTTTAGTTGCCCTGCCAGGTAAAGAACTAGAGTGGGCTGAGATGCTTGCTGAGGGCAAAGAGAATATAAGATGGATAGTAGAAGAATATGGTTATAAATAGCAGCTACAACTATGTTAGTGGTTACAGAAACTAAAGTTATAGTTTTCGTGAATATTTCCTCTTTATTTCTTGAGAATATGTGTGTGTATAATATTTTTGTTTTCTTCCGTCTCTTAACCCCATATTTTGTAACATAAATTCTTTGACTTCCACCATAGTATTTAAGTATTATTAACTTAGATCATGGTATTTGATTTATAGTATTTAGTTAAGGATGTCAAGGAGAAAAGTAAACATCACCCAGAGATATTGCTTCATCTTTTGAGGAAATGGTTAGTGCATTTTCTGCTGTATGCATGGTAGTTGTAGCACATAAGGTAGAAATATGACCTGTTATTGTCTTTATTTGGCTTAGGTGTGGCTTAGGTGTGGTTTAAAGATATGCTTATAAGTACCAAGTTGACAAGAGGTAGACTTGTGATCATTAATTTTATGTGTCAGTTTGGCTGGTCCTTGGTGCCTAGATGTGGGGTCAACATTATCCTGAATGTTTCTGTGAGGGTGGTTTTGGGTGAGATTACCACTTAAATCAGTGGGCTTTGAGTAAAGCAGATCACTCTCCAGTATGTAGACAAGCTTCATCCAGTCACTTTCAGGCCTTAATAGAACAAAAGCCTCATATTCCTCAGGCAAGAGGGAATTCTGTAGTAGATACCCTTCAGACTCAAACTGCAACAATGGCTTTTTCCTGAGTTTCCATCCAGCCTGTTGGACCATCCTGTCAGATTTTAGACTTGCCAACAACCATAATCATATGAACAAAATCTTTAAATCTTTTCTTGTATATGTACAGATCCTCCTGATTCTGTTTCCTTGGAGATTTCTGGCTAATGCAGAGGGAAGCTTTCTTAAGTTGATAAAAGCATCTATAGAAAACCTTCTGTGAACATCATATATAATGGTGAAAAATTAAATGCCTCCTCACTAAGATATGGAACAAGGCCAATGTACCTCTCTCACCACTCATATGATATCATAGTAAATGTTCTAGTTAATGCATTAAGAAAAGAAAAGAAAACAAAAAGTTTACAAATTTGGAAGAAAGTGATAAAACTTTCTTTATAGACAGCATGATTGTCTATAGAAAAATTCCAAAGAATTGACAAAAAAAAAATCTGGAAACTAATAAGCAATTAAAGCACAATTGCTAGAGATAAGGTAAATTATAAAAGTCACTTGCTTTTCTATACACCAGAAATTAACAAATGAATTTCAAAATTAAAAACAACATATCACTTTCATTAGCACCAAAACAGAGGGAGCAGGTGCTCAGAAATGAATCTAACAAAATATGTTCTATACATACCTATATATTGCAGATATTGATAAATTGATTTTAAAATTTACATGAAAAGTAAAAAAAAAAAATCCAGAATAGCCCATACTACTCTGAAGAAGAACACATTTGAAGGATGGAAGTTTCCTAAATCCAAGTCATATTATAAAGTTACATCAATAAAGACAGTGTGGTATTGGTGAAAGAATAGACAGATGAATGAATGGAACAGAATGGAGCCAATTTATCTTTGTTCAAGAAGCAAAGATAATTCAATGGGAGAGAGGATAGTCTTTTCAAGCACTATTGCCAGAACAACAGGATGTCCACCTGCAAAAAATAATTAAGTAAATCTAGACACTGACTTTATACCTTCCACAAACATTGACTCAAAATATATTACAAATCTCAATGTAAAGTATTTGGCAATGAGTTTTTAGATCTACCAAAACTGTGATCTATGAAAAAAATAATAATTAAATTTGTTAACATTATAAATTTAATTTTTTTTATTTTTTTAATGTTTTTTTATTTCTGAGAGAGAGAGAGAGAGAACATGAGCAGGGGAGGGTCAGAGAGAGAAGGAGATACAGAATCTGAAACAGGCTCCAGGCTCTGAGCTAGCTGTCAGCACAGAGCCCGACGCGGGGCTCTAACCCACAAACTGTGAGATAATGACAAAGTCAGACATTTAACCAACTGAGCCACCCACGTGTCCCTAAAATTGATAAAATTTAAAAAGTTGATAAGATTGAATTACTAAATTGATAAGACTAAAAACCCCTGCTTTGTGAAAGACACAAAGATACTAAAAAGTCAAGCCACAAACTGTGAGTAAACATTTGCAAACATGTTTGCTAAGGACTGTATCCAAAATATACAAAGAACACTTAAAAATCAACAGTAAGAAAACAAACAAATTTTGTTAATAAGTGAGTAAAAACAATTTTAAGAGCTATATATCAAAAGAAAACAGATTGGAATATTTATTCCAAACACACATACCCATGCATGAGTACACAAACACACACACAGAGAAGAAATCATCTCCATGATAAACTTCCCAAGAAGAGTTTATCCCTCTTATAAAAGGTATTACTATAGTGATGAACATATTCCTTAATTTGGGCCAAGACTTTTTGATTACTTGGTATCTTATACAAAATAATCATAGGCCTATTGATGTCATGATTTTAAATATTTGCCCCTTATAAACTCCTCCATCCTCACAAGTGGCATTGCGAGACATTTTTGACTCTTGTCTCTTCACCACCCATGTTTTCAGTCACTTGTATCAGTATCCTAAAGATATTTCCTATTCATTTTCTCTTCTCATCTTTGGATTCCACAAACTCCCACCTTTCTGGTCCAGACCGCTTTTACCTCATTCATTCATGTTTTTGCTATAAACATTCTACTTTCGTTTTCACTCCTTCATTTTCAAATCATGTTTCATATTGCTGATGCAGAGGGGTCTCTGAAACCCAAATAAAGGTTTGATTATCTCATGCCCATGTTCAGACATTCTTCAGTGTCTACTAGTTCAACATGCAGATTCTTTAAACTATCATATTAAGACTGCATGATTCTGGTAGTGTTGTATGATGACAGATGGTAGCTACACTTGCCCTGAGCATAGCATAAGGTAAAAACTTGTTGAATCACTATGTTTTACACCTGGAACTAATGTAACATTGTATGTCAACTGTTCTTAAAAAGGGAGGGGGGCACCTGGGTGGCTCAGTCTGTCAAGTGTCTGACTCCTGATTTTGGCTCAGGTCATATTCTCACTGGTCGTGGGATCAAGTCCCACTTTGGGCTCCATGCTTACAGCGCAGCCTACGTAGGGTCTTCTCACTCCTCACTCTCTGCCCCTAAACCTGCTGGTGTGTGTGCTCTCTCTCTTTCTTTCAAAATAAATAAACATAAAAAAGACCCTGTATTATTTACTGTATAATATTTTGCTTGCTACTAGCCTTCAGATTGCTGGTGCTGTAATCACACTAGAATGCACTGAGTTTTGTAAACAAGAATTATTTTATTTTGTGTGTGATAAGCCAACTTCCATCTTACCCAGCTTAATACACCTAATGCATTTTTTTAGCTTTTAGATAATTTCTCTCTTAAACTTTTCTCTGAAGAAAAACACATAATACTTTCCTGGTAGTAAACACTCAGTACTATTATTTTGAAAAGCAGTTAGATGGATGAATGGATGACTGAATGAATTTTATTTATTCTCTATGCTTGTGGAAATAGGCCTTCTTTCTACTCTATGCCCATAGAATAAAATAGGCACTCATTTACTAAATAATTGAGAAAGAATAAATGAATATCTGTCTGAATATATGAAAGGCTATGGGCTAAATACTGCCTTCCTTCCAAGACAATTATTTTGATAGCCCTTGTCTGAGGAATCAACTAGGTGATATTTGATAGTCTCTCCTTTAATAAGAACAATATAGAATTTTTTTTTTTTGAAAGTTTGTATTTGACATCCAAAATAGACAACATTCTGCCCAGGTAAGTCTCTGGCCACTTTTCCCTCCTTAATGGAGTATATCATATTTTTTCCCTTTCATCATGAAAAAAAAAACAATTTGTGTAGTTAAATAAGCTCTGGGCAAAGAATTAATTACACAGTGTGTACTGTTCAGGCACTTAAATTTTGTAATTTTGTATGTCCTAGAGCCGAGACTCATCTTACAAACAACATATATCAAATGAAGATCATTTAAGGCAAAATGTTCTCCTAAGAGACAAAACCTTGCTTCTAAACCTCAGGTAGTCCATAGAAAACACTCAAGTATGCTAATAGTAGAGAGGAAGAAATCTAAGAAAAATAAGAAACTGGCCTCCTCTGTGTAATCCAATTTAAATCCAGAGAATCCTCAGTCAGGTTATCACAGTGAGTCACATATATATGAAAACCAGATCATTGCACTCATATTAATTAAACTCTTCATGACAATCCAAATTATGTTTATTTAGTAGACTCTTTGGAAACTCTAAATAATATGCCAATCATTTTGCCTCTCATCTTCACCTTTGAGGTATTTTAAAAGAGATTATCTTGTGAAACATGTCGGCACTCATATCTGAAAAGATTTTGCATAAGTACATGGCTAGAGTTCATTCAGGAGGAGAAATGGAAAAAATCCATTGTAGTGCAATTCTGGAAAGATCTTGCAAAATCTCTCCCTGTGTTCAAGTTCCCAGAGGGATAATTCTCTTCTCTGTCCTTCAGTTTTTGGATATAGAACTTGTGGAGGGAAAACAAATGTCTTCATTTTCAAATGAGCACATCACCATTCTCCTTATTTTTTGTCCAGATTGTGTTTTTAGCAGGGATTACAAGAAAGGTCAAAATTCACTCAGCTGCAGGTATGCATAGATAATCCTTTGTCTACTTCATTTGAAGATTAAAGGAAATGTGGTCCTTCTTACTCAGTTAATGACCAGACACTGCTTTCTGGCTCCTTGAGGGAGCTTTGGAAGAGGATGGCTGCCATGGAGTAAATATTGGTTCTGTCAGTTTCATGGCTGAGCAGCTTATATTATGACTGATTGGAAAATCTGATCCTTCTTTTTCCTTTCATGTATCTCTGCATGAATAGTAATATGCAACTAATAAGTAACTAGGCCAGGACAGAATGAAGACAAGCCCCAAACAAACTTTACAACTAATTCATCCTAATTAAAAATTGGCTTCATTTCTACCACATGTAAAAATGCTGGCAGTGAAAACAAATACATATGCCACTTAGATACTGAGTTATTGGCTTACCTTACTTTTCTTTGACCAATGAATGTATAGAATTTGGGGCTTTTTATTTTGAATTTTATTTTATTTTAATTTGGGGAGGTTATCTACAGCATCAATTTGATTCGTCAACCTACTATTTTCTGACAGCTGAAAGTTCCAACTTTTTTTTTTTTTAACTTTCCCTTCTGTTGTCTCTTAGCGGGTGTCAACTTTTCTGTAGAAAACAAAAACAATAATAAAGCAACTATAGGAATATAAAAAGAAATTAGTTAAATTTGTTATGATTTTGGCCTTGGTGAAAGTTTAGAGAAGATAAATAATAGGAAATTCATGCTCTGTTCATGCTTTTGCACTATTGCTGTTATCATTTCCTCCTGATTTTCCTTCCTCATTGCACCAATATTCTACACCGGATCCATCTCTACATGCATTTAGATTTTAAATATGGAAAGAACAATAGTTTATCTTAAGGGTGAGTTCTTCATTTTTGTGATTTAAAATAAAATACACATAAATATAAATGAATATACTTGACTTTTTCTTCTAGTCACAATCTGCTGCAACTTGTGTTAGTAATCCAGCCAGCCTAACACCTGAATGCAAAGGCTAAGTGATCCTAGACAAGACTGACTGAGACCAATCCAGATCACCAGGACCCAGCTAACTCAAGCATTTGTGAAGTAATAAATGGTGTAAATGGTGGTTAAAGGTTTTAAGCCACTAATTTTAGGGGGTGGTCTGTTATGCAGCATTCTGGTAGCAAAAGACCAGTGATGCAGACACCCACCAGACACTTCCATTTGTAGGCTAAATGAATCCATTTAATGCGTCATTGCAAAAATGGGTACTGTGACTAATTGGCTTCATTTTCATCTACATTATTTCATCTTCATTATTAAGAGATAGAATTTCTTCCAAACCAAAAAGAAATTGCTCTCTCTCCACAAGATTTAACACCAAAATATCTTCAAAAAGGGAGAGGCCTTTCTTGCCAAACTCAAGAAACATTTCATGAATTAGGAAATATCTGAAAATCTTGTACTGATTAACATTATTTTGATCTTGATCAAACTTTTGAAAATTCACTTCATGTCTATACAACACATCCTGACTCTTTGCAATGAGTATTTTGTATCTTCTAAATTAGTATCAGTACAATGTCTGTTGGGTATAAATGATGATGGAAATAATATCTAGATAACTATGTTTTAGTTAGATAAACTGTGTTTATTTCTTCACTTTTTTTACATAGCATATACTCTGAAAAGGACTACCATTGGATTTCAAAGATATGAAATATGACAAGTCATCTATAATTAGTAATAACTTAGTAGTAGTAAATAAGAAAAGCAAAAATAAGCATAGTGAATGAAACAAGAGATAGAAATGAAGCATACATTTTAAAATAACACTAATTTAATAAAATTTTGGATTGTGAGTAACTTGTTTGCCAATTTTCAGCAAGATAAGCAAAGCTTTCTAATAAATTTTAACTTGATAAATGAGTAATGTCTTGCAATATGAGTAGTGCATGACATCGAATGTCACATGATCACAACTGAGCCAATGGTTCTTGAAAATTTGCTTTAATATTTGAGTGCTTTGGATTACAAACATATTTCCAGAATTAATTATGCTGACAAACCAAGATTTTACTGTATATTCTTTACATTTAATAAGAAACCACTTGCTTACATTTAAGCCCGTAACACCCAGTTGAAGCAGGCAAACCTGAACCAGTTACACAAATCACCACAACCATAGCTTAACAGATGTACAATTATTCTTTTATTGGACAGATTATTTGAATCCAAAACAGATGAACAAACAAAATCTGGCATATGTGAGATGTTTTATTGTTGAAAACATTAGAAGAAAGCAAATGTAATAAATGACTGCCTAACAAAGGTAATATTTGTACTAAAAAGAATAGAGGAAGGAAAAAATAAATGATGTAATGGACAAAGAATATCCAGAGAACATGAAAGTGGTCTTAGAAATTAAAAATATAACTATACAAAGGAAAAATAATAATTTCATAGAAGAAACGAAAAATAAATTTGAGCAAGTCTTCCAGTGTGTACGTGTGTGTGTGTGTGTATGTGTGACAGAGAGAATATGACCAAAAAGACACGAAATTTGACATATCTAGCAGTTACAACATGTTAGAAAAGAAATTTCTGAGAAGAAAATTAAACAAAACATAGAGATGAAACAACAGTTATCAAGGAAATTGTTTTTGAAAACTTGCCTGTCTAGAGCTGAATAACTGGGTGACATAAGCCTTAAGATTTAAGGTGCCATAAACTACTGAGCAAAATATACATTTTTTAAATGCCTTATATAATTCATGAATTTGTAGAACATCAAGGATATGCAGAGCTATTAAAAGTTCTGGAAAGAAAGTGGTGACCTCTTACAAAGAAACAAGTATCAGATTTAAACCTACTTAACTGGCCACTCTGGATCTCAGAAAGAAATGTTTTCAGTAATGCTTTCTCTGGTCTTAGATTTTTTGTTCTATTTTCTAAAACCAGCCAAAGTGTCAATCAGCACAAAATTAGAGAGATTTTTCAATATTCAAGGACTCAGAAAGCGTTACTTCCCACATATTCTTTGTTACATTGTATATGTACTTGGTAGTAATAAAAGACTAAGAAAAAATGTACCCTAAAATGAGTTAGTTCTTCCTGCCTTCTAAGTCTGACCTAACCTGATGCTTTTAGATTTATAGAAAGTACCCCAAGTCTTCTCTGTAGATTCATGAACGTGGGCAATTTTATGTATCTGACATAATATGTCAGAATGCACAACATCTGGGGGAGAAATGTACTTTCTAAAGGAAATCTTGGTTTAAAGGTTATTTAGGGTACAGAAAAGGAATATTTAACTGGCTTAATAAACCACTGTTCTTAAGCACTTTTAAAACCACCTCAGCTCCACCATCAATAATTAAGAGAGTTCTAAGGAGGTATTTTCTATTCATTATAATGGGCTCAGCAGGGCCCCTGCTGACACATACTATTGTGAGGAGCTCCCATTACTGCCCCTAGTTGAAAGTAAACATATGGCGCCTCTTTTAACATTTCCTTTGTTTCCAGATTCAGGCCAACTCTCGTAATTATTTCAAATTGGTGGAATTGGAGTCCATTTGTTTCTTGAGCATTCTATTAATTTTTTTCATTATGGAAAAGAATGTGACTGCACATATCCTGGGAGTAAAAATTCAAGGAAATAATCTCATCTAAGTTATTTCTGATGTCAAATCACACAATCCAGAAGTCAGGCTATAATAAAACATAAAAAGAATAAACTTTATTAAAAGCCACTCTATGTTCCAGGAAATTGCAATTAGTTGAGTGTATTACTAGACATTTCATAAGACATTTCCATGAGATGTAAAGCTGTATTTCCGGCCTTTTTATGACCCAAGTACACTCTGAATATACTATATCTTAGTTAACAGACTTAAAGTTAAAATATGTTAATAGCAAATGTTATTAAAGTGTGTCCAGTCTATTTTTACAGAAAATGGTGAAGCAAAGCAGAGTGGAACAAAATCTTGCGTCTGCTTTGGCCAATGGCTGGGGAAAAAAAAATGTAGTATATATAAGAAAAGTTATGGCAAGAATCTGTCAATAAAATCTGTTAAAATAATTAAGTGGCTTTGCAATGTCAAGAGCACAGCAGAAAATATTTTTCTAAATTAATGCAACATTGCCTTTTATAAAAATTCAAAGTAATTTGCAGTTAGAAGGAAGAGCAAGGCACAATTCACTGTGCATATGGTATGAATATAAGAAGAGTGTGATATATATATTACAGATACATATATAATATATATAGCATGTATGCATGTCCATGTGTCCATATGTGTATCATATCCTTTCTATAATGCTGCATGTGTAGTAAATACAAACATATGCTCTCCTATCCACATGCCCATTGTCCAGAAAGAATTTAAGGCAGTTGGAGGTTTTTCATAGTTTTTTTTTTAATAGTTTGTGTATTTTTATGACTGTACTAATAAACAGACAAATTCAGAGATCAATTTTGTCAACACCTATAACTACCACCCAGATTTAACAAATGATGTTGACATTTAGACATACTTGCTTTCACATCATCTCTTCTCTTAAATAAATACAATGTAGCAGATACAGTTGATGCCACCCTTACTCTCCATTTCTTTCCAGACTATACTTTACATTGAAACTAGTGAATATCAATCTTGTCTAGGGTTTTATACTTTACTACCTTCATATGGACTGTAAACAGTGGTATTTATTTTTTATGTGTTTTTTATTGAAATATATGTTAGCATCCTTATGTATTCTTGTGTTACTCATTTTGTTCACTTGATATTCAGTTGCTCCATGGTACTCCATTATATAACCAGACCACAATTTATTCATCCACTGGTTCCCTGGTGGCGTTTAGGTTGTTAGCAATTCATTGATCTTTCATATAATGATACCATGCATACCTTTAAGCAGGCCTTCTTGGGCACATTTAACAAAACACTTTAAGAGTGTTTCTGCAGCGTAGAACTCGAAGTAGAATTGCTCCATCATAGGCCATAAATGTCTTTGTTGTGTGTGTGTGTGATTTTTGAAATTGCCATAATGCTTTCAAATTAGTTATAACCATTTACATTGTCACGAGAAGACAGTATGAAAGTTATCATTTCTCTACATATTTACCAACACTTGCTATTGGGTTTTCCCAGTGTGTATGGCACAATATAGGAAGAATGTTATTCCTCTCTCCCTTTGTATCTCTTTCTCTCTGTCTGTCTGTCTCTCTCTCTGGACAGTTGGGCAATATAATACAAAAAAGTTTTCACTACCAGAGAAAATACAGGATTTAGTAGCTATGAAATATAAATCAACATTTGCACACTCCATCAAATTATATTCTCCATCTAGATTTGGAAATGGTTTTTGTTACAACAATTTATCAGTAAATACAGTAAATTTTAAGAAAAATAGGAGACTTTTCCAGGCTATACTGCTTTTATGAAGATATTTGGGCCAGAATCTGTTTGTTCTCAGAGCTTATTTGTTTTTCACTCTTAGTGAGTGTGTATCATGTTTAGCTTATGAAATGCTTTTGTATATCATATTTACCCTGCAGGGATGACACTCTATGTAGATTTAAACTATGTTTTTATGTAAGGCTTACGCATGTTAAGATTTTCAGAATCTTAAGTATATTAACTCTCATTTTTAAATCAGGAAAAAAAAACCCTGAAGGTATGAAGTCACCGCAAAACATAATCAGAGAAACATAAATAATCATACAATATTCGAACACAGTTGTGCTTCCAAGTCTGTTGCTCTGAGCTTTTAATTTGTTATGTTGGTTTGGTTTGGTTTTGACTGAGAAAACTGAGACAGTAATCTATAGAGACTTTGTTACGTCAGAGGAACATTAGTGAAAGTTGAATTTAGACTAACTTTAGAAAGGGCAAAGGACAGGGAATTATTGACTTTCTAAGTTGGTGGCCTAGAAAAATTGGGTCAGGCTTTTGATGGACCGTCCTTGTAATTTTGAGGAGGAAAACAGAGCTCAAGGTACATTTCTGAGGTAAAAAAAAAAAAAAAAGGCATTTGCTTATCTGGACGTGATATCAAGAACTGACCCAGGTGAACAAAAGAAAAAGCAAAGCACTTTTTTTCTCCTCATGAAATCATTAGCAAACCATTCCACCCAGAGACACTATGGTAAATTTCCATGCTGCAATTTGCAATTTACACTTCATTCTGAGTTACTGGACTTTTTCCCACATGCAATTTGTTTTGCCATTTAATGTTTGGCTGTACAATGCAGATGTCTCCAAGAGTCTTTGTGTTTCTTCTTTTTCCATACTTGTGAGGACATGAGGTCTTCACTACTATTTGTGTAATCAACTGTAAATGCACAGGAACATCAATATGACAGAGTTTTACAAGTGTTGATATTGGAATCCAAGTCCTGGGTGTAATCTGGCTCCAATTCACATGTGCCTAGAGACCCTGAGCTGTTTACATAAACTCAGCTTGGGTTTCCCCATTTATTAAATGAAGAATTTTGGTCATTCATGGTTCAGGAACAGTAAAGACAATTAAGCAGATAGAATAATTAGCAAAATTCCAGAACCTAATAATTATCTGATACATATTAAACATAATTATTAACATCATTCAGAGCTACATGTATACATTGTAGACACACACACACATGCAAATAGACACTAGAGTGTATGAAATTACTGAAGAGGGTGGAACACTCAGAACTATAAACTGCACCTTGGCTAAACCCAGGTAGCAGGTGCCTGAAGAAAGAGGATTAGGGAATGTGTCAAAAGTTTTCAATATCAAAAGGATTCAAGAGGAAAGAGTTTCTAATAACAGGGATATTGTTTGGAACAAGATAATAAATTGTGTCTCCTTACTCCTCATACTATTGAAATAAACAATAGGTATGGGCAATAAAAAGCATCTTCATTAGACCATCAAGTTGTTAGAAATTTCCAGTAGAAATTTGGATGGATGATACCTTGAGAATGAAGGAAACAACCCAATCAGGAAAACATAGCCCAAACTATAGGGAGCAAATGGTTTTCAAGGGAGTGAGAAGAATTCTTCCTAACACAGCCTTAGAAGAACCTCAAAAATTCAACAGGAACCAGAGAGGCCTTTAATTAACAAGAGAGTTAATTAATGACTCAATTTAAAAGTGATGTCTCTCTTTTTTGTGTTTTACTTAGAGTGTTTAAAGACAGCACTGTTTCTCTCCTCAGTACAAAGTCCCCTGTAAACAAGAATAATAATCATCCTAAGGTACAACTTTGTCTTAAGTTGAGGGACTAAAATGCTGAGCAGAGCACGATTCAATTGCAGAAGGCTTTCTTTCTTCAGAATAAATCTCTTATTACCACTCTTCATTCGATGGACCAGACACAGAAGACTGATAAAGTGCTTGTTGGGCTAGAAAGTAGTTACTGTATAGCCACAGGGAAGGGTCAAGAGTGCTCATGCCTAGAAAAGAAGCTTCATGCAAGTGTTTTGCAGAAAAGCCCTATCTGTCCACCCTGAGCCCTACTAAAATTAGAACCTGACCATGCAAATAGGGATACTCACTGGGTTGAAAAATAACAATCCTGCTATCTATTTCATTTTTGATCATCAAACAGATATTTAATCATATACATCCAAGAATCACTAAACACTAGAATAAAACAGAGACACTAACAAAGAAAGGTATCGACTTCAAGTAAGTTCTCTGCAAATTAACGTTCAATGTTATTTAAAAGGCTGTTGTGTTCATTAAGAAGACATACAATGACACATAAGAAGACATACAATGACAAATAAGCCATCACCAACATTCTTAGAAGTTAATACATTATTACAGAAGAATGTATGGACTGATTTGCAGAAAAGAAAATAAGAAAAGTTATAGATGAAGGCAATGGTGATGATAAGAGAATTCAAAGTGAAAGTTATGTAATAGATTAAAAATAACATAACGTGAGAAGCAAATTAAGTCAATTCTTGCAACAGAATAGTATATATAATTCCAAACTAAAATTTTGAAACCCTGAATACTTGATTTTTATGAAAAATATGTTACCCAGAAGTAATCAAGAATGGAACACAGAAGAAGTTGCAAAAGTTGCCAAAGAGATATACACAAGGATGTGCATTACTTCTTTATGTGTAGCACTGAAGTGTTGGTCCCTCAAGAGGAGACTGGATAAATATATTTTGATGATTTAAATAACACCAACATGGAATAGACAACAAATTAATGAATCACATGGATGTGTGCCATAAAATATATTTCAATAAAAATAGCATAATATACATGACATATGATTTGTTTTAAATGTCATAATATATGAACAATTGTACACATGAGTATATTTTTGCAATTGTATTGAAATGAACAAAAATTGTAACTCCCAATTTCTTGATAATGGATACTGCTAACAGAGTGATGGAATTAAGTTTTGATACACATGGAGCTTCAACAATATTTTCTCTTAAAAATGTAAATTAAAAGGATACAAAGTGAAGATATTATAGTGCTGATTAGTAGACATTTTTATTATATTATTTTCTATTAATTTTGTCAGTTTAAGATATTTAAAAATAATACCTAACCTAAAAGAATCAGGTATAAATTATTAGAAGTAACAAGTAATTCAATAAAGTGGCCAGATATAAGCACAATATACACACAAAATTAATGACTTTCCTAGTAAGCAGAAGTGAGTAGAAAATGTAATAAAAACAATAAGTCCATTTGCAATGAAAAGAAAAATCTGAATTATTATTAATTATTCAAGAAGAAATTTACAACTAATTAGAAAGAACGTACAGTTTTGTGAAAAAAATTTACTTTGAGATGGCAAAAATTATTATAAAATTTTCAATTTTTATCCAAATAAATCTTTCAATACAATGCAACTCCAAAATTTTTTTGTTTGTTTTTGTGGAATTCGATATATTTTTCTGAAGTAAAAAAGAAAAGCAATATGCAAGAATCAAAATTATATTTTCAAAAGGACTTTATCCTTTTAGTATAATTGATAATCTCATTCTAAATTTAGCCTGGAGGAAAAATGCTCAGTAACAAAGACTTTTTTTTATAAACATGCACAATATAAGACCCAACTTTAAACATAAGGTACACTTTTTTTTTAGTGCTTATTTGTTTTTCAGAGCAAGAGAGACAGAGCACGAGTAAGGGAGGGGCAGAGAGGGAGACACAGAATCAGAAGCAGGCTCCAGGTTCTGTGCTGACAGTGGAGCTTGAACTCATGAACCATGAAATCATGACCTAAGCTGTTCTTAGTAGAATTTCTGAAATAAATACTCTGGGAATAAATACTTAGACAAAATCAAGGATGAGAGTTCCATCGAAGAATGTTAAAGGAAGTAAGAAATATTTGGGAAAGAGGCTACATCTATTGAAACTGATATTACCAGGCTGATTTTCTAACATGATTATATCAGTACTGCTAAGAATCTAGTCATTCACAAGCCCAGATATTGTATAGTAGATGGCTCAATTCAATGGTTACTTTATCTCTGTGCACTTAATGGAGATTGTCTTAAAATGGTGTCGACATATCATAAATTGTTTAACCCTGTAGCTAACCCAGTGATGGGGTTTGATTTAGTCTTTTGGTTACTTTTCACACTGTGTTTCATACTTTTCAAAGAGCCAAGAGAACCAGGCAAGTAATACAAAAAGATAAAAGAAACATTGGTTGAAACTTTTTTTTTAATTGAAGTATAGTTGAGGTATTTTGAGGACAAGGTTCTATAAATGGTAGTCTATGGTAGTCATTTGATCAACTATCCAAATAAGTGTCTGAAAACTTCTGTTCTTCAGTCACCAATGTAATAGTGCAGCCCAAATGTTTGTGTGATAAATTAATATTTTCTTTTCTTATTTGGTTCTTATAAATACTTGGACAAAATAATACAGAAATATCATAACACCACCACTAATTATAAAGTTAGAAATTATTGCTTTACATTTTTTTTTTTATTATTGGCAGCACCTGGGTGGCTCAGTCATTTGACAGACTGACTCTTGGTTTGGCTCAAGTCCTGATCTCACAGTTTGTGAGATCGAACCCCGCCCACACTGGGTTCTATGCTGACAGTGCACATCCTGCTTGGGATTCTCTGTCTCCCTCTCTCTGCCCCTTCCCCTGCTTATACATTCTCTTTCTCTCAAAATGAATAAATAGGCATTTTTTAAAGTTCTTACTATTTCCAAGACACATTTAGTTCTCAATTTAGTTCTTTGAAATTCATTTTTTTTATGTTTATTTTGGAGAGAGACAGACAGGGAGACAGAGCATAGCAGGAAAGGGCAGAGAGAGGGAGACACAGAATCCAAAGCAGGCTCCAGGCTCTGAGTTGTCAACACAGAGACCAATGTGGGGCTCAAACTCACCAACCACGAGATCATGAGCTGAGCCGAAGCCAGATGCTTAAACAACTGAGCCACCCAGGTGCTCACACTCTGTCTCTCCCTATCTCAAAAATAAATAAACTTTAAAAAAGAAAAAAAAAATCTTACCTACTCTTAAAGGCAGAATTCATGATCTTTTACATGAAATCCTCCCTAATTTGTCAAACCTACAGTAATTTCTCTCTTATTTGAACCTTTATAATGCTTCATATTCTACTCTGCAAAGAATGTATTTAAGTATAATCTTTCTCATTATTTTTATATAATCCCCCTCTAGAGGAAGACTTCAGGAAAAAAGTTTCCTTTTTCACCCAAGGAACACCCTAAGTAAAACCCATACAAAACATACATTTTTCATCAATTTCACCAAAGGTTCTTATTTGACTTTAGGATTATAAGTCAAACTAAAAAATATTCTCTTAGCAAACAGATATCAAATGATGGCAAAAGACATCTCAGTAATACTATGTCAATCCCTAGATACAGAAAATTAGGTAAACTCCACCCCCTTCAGTGTGATAAAGTTACTAATTAACTTCTAGTAATGAGTCCTCAACTAAAAAAAAGCAAAAAACAACTTCTTTCTTTTTTTCTTGTTGGAGAGCCTTTGGGGTTCTCATTTTTTTTGTCTAACTCTACTGGTACCTAAGCACATTATCTGTGCTGTTCTCATATTACCTTTATTTTCCCACATCTTTATTTATTTAAATTCAAGTTAGTTAATGTATAGTGTAGTATTGATTTCCAGAGTAGAACCCAGTGATTCATCACTTACATATAATACCCAGTGCTCATCCCAACAAGTGACTTCCTTAATGCCCATCACCCTTTTAGACAATCCCCCCACTCATTTCCTTTCCAGCAATCCTAATTTGTTCACTGTCTCTAAGAGTCTCCTATGGTTTACCTCCCTCTCTGTTATTATCTTATTTTTCCTCCTTTTCCCCTGTGTTCATCTGTTTTGTTTCTTAAATTCCATATATGAATGAAATCATATGATATTTGTTTCTCTGACTAACTTACTTCTCTTAGCATAATATACTCTTATTCCATCCATATTGTTGCAAAAGGCAAGATTTCATTCTTTTTGATAACCAAGTAGTAGTCATATATATATATATAGAGAGAGAGGAAGACTTCATATATGATATATAAAAATGTGATATATATATCTATATCACATATTCTTTATCCATTCATCAGTTGAAGGACATAGACATTTGGGATTTGGGCTCCTTCCATAATTTAGATATTGTTGATAGGACTGCTGTAAATAATGGGGTGCATGTGCCTTCAAATCAGCATTTTTATATCCTTTGGATAAATACCTAGTAGTAAAATTGCTGGGTTATAGGGTAATTCTATATTTAATGTTTTGAGGAAACCCCATACTCTGTTTCAGAGTGACCACACCACTTTGCATTCCCACCAGCAGTGCAAAAGTGTTCCCCTTGCTCCACATCCTTGCCAACACCTATTGTTTCCTGAGTTTTTAATTTTAGCCATTCTGACAGTTGTGAGGTAGTATTTCATTGTGCTTTTGATTTGCACTTTCCTGATGATGAGTGATGTTGAGCATCTTTTTTAATGTTTTATTTATTTCTGAGAGAGAGACAGAGCATGAGCTGGGGCGGGATAGAGAGAGAGAGGGAGTTACAGAATCCAAAATCCAGCTCTGAGCTAGCTGTCAGCACAGAGCCCGACACGGGGCTCAAACCCACGAACAGTGAGATCATGGCCTGAGCCGAAGTCATACTCTTAACCGACTGAGCCACTCAGGTGCCTCGTTGAGCATCTTTTCATATGTCCGTTAGCCATCTGAATGTCTTCTTTGGAGAATTGTCTACTCATGTCTTCTGCCCATTTCTTCACTGGATTATGTAGTTTTGGGGTGTTGTGATAAGTTCTTTGTAGATTTTTGTTTCCTTCACTGTGCAGAAACTCTAAAAGCAACTTCTATTTTATATGTTCACATATATATCTTATTTGATACTAATACCTCACCCTTTTTTCTCTTCTGAAGAAATAATAGGAAATACAGTAAGGTTTTCTGAGCAGGCATTAAAACTGATCATTATATTTTGTGTGGGTTGTATATGTCTGCTCAGTATCCATCTTTCTTCTATGCAGACAATGATGTCCTATGGGGAACAACACCTTTTCCACCTTGAGACAACTCCCAGATGTAGGAATTGGTTGGACGCCCGCTGACCACTGTAATTGATTACTAACCTGACTTATTTTGATAATCAGAGAAATATTAGGACATTTTTGGAAATATCAGGAAGAAGGCATGTCCTTTCCTCTAAGGTTACCAGCAAGGCAGGATACAAGCTCATTGTCATTTTGCCAAAACACTGGAAGGACCTGTATGAAAATGGGGCCAACAGAATAAACAAAATTGAGAAACAGAAGTGGAAAGACACTGTGTCCTAGAAATACATAATCCCCTGAATCTAGCTGTACCTGAAGTCAGTCCTGAGGCTTTGCTGTTATTTGATAAATATTGTGCCTTTTTTCCTTTAAAACATACTGGGTGTGACTTCCATCACTTGAAACTGAAATTGTCCTAAGTCATAGAGATCATAGATATATAAAATACTAAAATGTTTATTTAAAAGAGTTTGTCACTCAAATTTTGCAGTTAAATATAACTGACAGAAAAATTTTTAAATGTCAACCCTAAAGTTCTGAGTTTAAATAAAGGAAAATGAATATTTGGGCTATACCTCTTCTCCAAACAAAGGGTGACATGGGCAGATAAATTTTAATTATGTTAAGAAAAACATGTCATTTAAAAAGTCCTGCTTGTACTTTGTGAGGCTCGGGGGCAATGATCACGATTAGATGGCCTTTTGTTTGGGAAAAACACTTAAAGGAGTTGGAACTGTACAGGAATAACACAGGAGTTAAAGTACAGGGAGACATAAGCTTCTAATCAAAGTAAATAATAGAAATTTGATTTTGGAATCAAGCAGATAGGAAGCAGGAGAAGGAGTTAGGAGTAAGGATTTAGAAGATTAAGGCAAATGTAACCTACAAAAAGTTCGCCATGGCTGGGAAGAATTAATGGATTATTTAGCAGAGGGAGATCCAATGTTCAGTTTTAAGGAATTTCTGTTTCTTTTCTATAATCCACTACATTAACTCAAAATTTAGCAAAGACTGTTAAATGTAAGAGGCTTATGTGTCAAGTTTTTTGGGGGAGATGAACTGATGGGGTGTTGACCTTGATGGACAAAGTAGCCTGGAGACAAGTGATGGCAGCTACAAGGACTGAGAGCAGGTGACAGGCAAGTCACAGGGAGGTGGGGCTACAGGGCACCAATTCACAAGGCTGCAAACGTTCTTCCTGCTCCCTGAGAAATCCTGAGACATTTCAAAGAGTGAAGACCAGTTTGTTTGAGTATGAAAGGACAGAATGACTTTGGAAAGGCACCTATTTAGCTAAAACCTAAATTTCTCTGGGTTTTTAATCAAGGTAATAACCCCTGAAGGGTAGCTGAATATCTAATTCCCATAATATGCTATTTTGTCATGTTATTTGGAACTGAAGACAATGGAGAAGAAACAGATACAAGAAAGGCTCTCTGCCCTCCCTATTTGCCTAAAAGCAGGACATAAATTTGTAAAGATGTCCTCCCTGTCCTCCCTATCAGTTAGGATTAAAGTTAATCACTGGAGACAACTCTAGACAGCCCAGAGATGGCACCAGAGGAATCTATATAACAAACCTTGTTAAAGCAACATTTATCTTGCATTAGTTTCTCCATGTACTTACCTCCCTGCAAATTTCCAAACGTAAAATCTTAAAGTTCTTTTTCTTCATCTTGTCAGGTGTCTACAAATTTAGCATCCTTTGGTAAGATGCTATATAAGCCCAGGTTCTGACCACCCCATTGAGTTTCTAATCACTGGATACTCCCACTTGTCTGTGCCATGTACATGTCCATAAAATTGTGTTTGTTTTTTCTTTTGCTCTGTCTTCTGTCAGTCCAATTCACAGGACACAAGCCAGGAAAATAGATGGTTTCCCTCCTCTGCACCCCCACAGCTAGACTGAGACCAGCATTCATTGCAAGTAGCTTGTTTGAGAGTGATCCCAGGAAACCAAGGCTAGGAGAGAGAAAGAAAAGAAGGAGATGATCAATAAAGGGTGTGTTCAGGGGTAGGTTACCACCATGGATAACTGGGGTTTGGTGGCTCTGAGGACCCTTTGAAGAGCAACCATAAAATACAGTCTGTGCAAGTTTCAGGAATCTGGGGAGCCTCTGTCCCTTGTTTGTAGAGAGTGGCTCTTGGGGGAATTTAGTGTACTGGCACTTTCAGTCTGCCACTGTGGGTCACACATGCTCCTAAAGCCAAAGGTGACCTGTTTGTTGGCAGAGAGATGCAGCACTTGAAGGAAAACAAAAAATTGGCACATGTGGGAATTGGTTACAACCTTAAGAAGCTCCAGTGGGCCGAGGAACATGGAAGAAGGCCATTAACGATATCTTATCTGTCTAGTAATATTTCAATGGCAGCAAAGAGAATGTTTTTTTCATCAGATATTTGTTCTGGAATAAGTCCTTAGTGGTAAGAAGAGGAAATAATAGAGGAACATGTGTGAACATTCAGAAGAAAACTTCTGTATCACTCTATATAAATTATTTAACTGTATAATATTTAAAAAAGTTATGACAGTAGATTCAGGGATTCTTTCACATCAACTTGCTTCTATGGATTTTCTTTTCATTTTCCTTTACTTTAAAAATATTCTTATGATGTGTAAATTAAATTAATTAAGAATTATGAAAGCATTTCAATTATATAGAATATATGTGGAAAAGTGTAATGAATATCCACATTAATGTCACCCAGAGTTAATATCTCAAAGAAACCTGATAATAACATGTGCAGTGTTATATTACTGTATAGATAACAGTATGTGGAGAATCAGAAAATCCTATACATTGCTGGTAAGAGTAAATTTGTACTTTGTGAAAAAAACTGACGAGATCTAGTAAAGTGAAGATGCATATGAAACTATTACCTAGAAGTCACATTTCCAGATGATCATCTTAAAGAATCTCTTGCAAATACCTCCAATGAAACATTTGTTAGCACCGTTTATAACAATAAAGTACAAAATAGTATTACTATGTCTCCATTGATTAATTAATAAGTAAGTTATTTTGTTTGTGGAGCAGAAAGTAATAAGTAGCACTTAAACACTTGCAGTGGCATGTGGTATTATTCTTAAATGTTTGCTGTCCATCCCTATAAAGGGATTATGCTTCCTTATCTGGCAGCTGATGCTGACACCTGTGTTAGCCCTGTAATTTTGAGGTATCCTTCCTTTTGGGTAGATTAAAATTCTCCATCCCACTGAAGTCAGGTATGACAGCACGATCTATTTGGGCCAATGAAATGTGGGCAGGAGTGATTATGCCACTCCAAGCAGAGGTGAAGAGCCATCGTGTGTCTTTGTCTGTTCCTTTGGCCATGAGCACACCAGTGCCCCCATACAGAGGCCATTCGTTCTGCCCACACCAAGAATAAGGAGAAATGAAAGACCCAGAGCTCACAGGGCCTGTGAGTGAGACCTAAATCTGTTGATTATAAATTTAATCAGAGGAGAATGAGAAATAGTGTAGTTTTTTTGTTGTAAGGCTGCAAAGGCTAAAGAACCAGGCTTTATTCATTAGTATTTCAGGTATATCAACTTCTTTTGGCAATAATGGCCATATCCAACTGACGGGAAATTAACCATCTTTGGTTAATAAATGTAGGAAAATACTTCTTTTTTAGTAAATAAGTATAGGTTATCTGTGAACGGTTTTGTAGGTTGTAGATTTTGGAATCAGATCTTAGTGTAGGTACTAGGCTCAGCATTCAAGGCTCTGTATCCTTTAGCTTAACTCACTGATCCTGAAGTGGCCCTGACACAGAGGAAGCTCTCCATATGTTGCAGCTCTTATTAAATAGAATAATTCAAATCATCAAGTCCTTGGTATGGATTCTAAATTAGTAAGCTTGGAAAAATAGAAATAAAGATGTTGTTCAATGTATACAATACTAAGAACCACACATATGTATGACATTAAACCAGCCTCTAGATCTATATGTGTGCATCACTCCATAAGTGCATACTATTTTTTAAATTTAAGTACATACCAAAAAAAGGATATATAGGAGTTTGATGGTTTTTTACAAACTGAATCAGTACCTGTCTGGAGAAACAAAACATCACCAGCACCCCTAGAAGTGCCCACAGTGATGCTCATCCAGCACTATGCTCCACTCACTTTCAGTCACTCTCCTGACTTCTGGCAGCAAAAATTAGTTCTGCCAGTTTTTGTACTTTACATAAGTGGAAAAATACAGCATGGATTCTTTGTGGCTGGTTTCTTTCAGACAACATCATGTTTATGAGATTCATCCATATTGTTGCGTGTAATTGTTGATCATTCTTTCTCATTTCACTGCTCAGATTCTCATGATTTACTTATCCATTCCATTGTTGAATTTGGACACTGTCAGCCTTTCGGCTATTATGGATAGCAGCTATTCTAATACATGACTTTTGCTCACATGTGCATGTTTCTATTGTGCTCACACTTAGGAGTGCTGTTGCTGCATCTGTCAGAGGGCATGCATATGTTCAGTGTTAGTAACAGCCAAACAGTTTTCAGATGGAGCTGTGCCGGTCTGCCCTTCTGGCAGCTGTGTATGAAAGTTCTGATTGTTCTACATTTTAGCCAAAACTTGGTGTTTTTTATTTTTCATTTTTATGTTAGCTCTTGTGGCAGACTTGTAGTACCATCTCACTGTGGTTTTAATTTTATTTCCTGATGACTAGTGAACTTCCAATATTTGGTTTTTCCCAATCAGTATATGTCTTGGCTTTATAGGGTTTATTGGGTATTTGTAAGCAATATGGAGTTAGCAGATAGGTAATATTCCACATGGGATAGTGTTCATTTTTACTGGGTGAAATGCAAGGAAGTCTTAATATTTGACATGTGTGATATGGTCACATAATCTTGGCATTATTTTCTAAAGACAATCAAATATTAAAAAAGTGCAGCAGAACTGTTAATGTGCCAGGCACCACTTTGGGAGTTAGGGATAAAATAATTCAGTAACACACAATCCTTGGCAACTCAGAATACAGTTGAGAAATAATCAAGTGTTAAAATTCAACTGAGTAGATTTTAAAGATCTTTTTGGCTTTAATCAGTAATGAATCAGGCAATGTCCAATATAACAGATAGAAAAGGCTCCAAGTTGCTGTACAAAATAAAATACTTTTATAGGAAGAAGGGAGCAAGAAGTTATACTAGCAAAAAACAGACTGGTCATGGTCATGGCAAAGTCACTTCCCTTTAGGTGATGGCAGGGTTCTGTCACACAAATTACCACACTAGTGCTGATCAGGTGATTCCTGATCAACTGGTTTGAGATTCCATTTCCGGGAGAACTGAAACTGTAATTAAGTCTCAGTTTGGTGATGTGTGGCTTAGCATGAAGTGACTCCCTTTTCTTGCGTGGTAACACAAGTAAAACAAGTAAATTTACCAAGTATTTTAGTCAGTTGGGGCTGCTGTAACAAACTACCATAGACTGAGTGGCTTAAACAACAATTTATCTCTTGCAGTTGTGGAGGCTTGGGAGGTCTAAGGTCAAGGTGCTGGAAGCTCAGTGTCTGGTGAGAGGCCCCTTCCTGGTTTGTAGATGACCATTTTTCTCTTTGTATCTTCTCATAGCAGAGAATACCATGGTACTGGGGATTAGATTTCAACATAGGAATCCTGAATGGATACATTTAGCCCATAGTACCATGCAAGGGTAAATGCTAAACTACAAGTATTTACAGAGTTCTATAAAAGCACAGAGAAGGAAGTCTTTAATTCTATGTGGGACAAGTATGGAGTGTGTGTGTATGGCAGGGGCGAGGGGGGGAAGCTAAAATGGCTTCAAGGAAGTGGCAAAAAATCATGCTGAAAACTGAAAGAAAAGTAGAATTTACAAGGCAGAAGTTGGAAAGAAATTTTTCTAGGAAGAACAACAACAGTAAGACCAGACAAGGGAAAGAAAATCTCTCCTGAAAAGGAGTAACCAGGTTGGCATCAGTGGAGCACAGGATGCCCATGTGGGAATGTGAAAATGAAGCTGTGGAAATAGGCAGTATCAAGTACATGGAGACCAACTCCTCCCCCTCCCCCCCCCCCCCCCCCCCCCNACATCCTCCTATAGTAGAAACAGAGGATCTATTGATGATATCCATGCCACACAAGAACAAGAAGTAATATACAGTGGTCTTTGCTTTAAGAAAATTCATTATTCAAAACCCACATCCATACAATAAGCATTTTATTGGGTTGTTATTCACATTAAAAAAAGACAATCAATTCTAAACAGAATTCCATTAGTAAGCAGACATCTTAGTGCCCTTAGTTGAGAGTTTTTCATATAACTTATCAGGATGACATCCATTACACTAGTATTGCCTTTGTCCCTTCTTAGAGCATGTATATGTGTATTCGAGCTCTGTCTTGCTTTTCCTCCATAAATCTTAAGAATACAATTTCTATAATATCCAGATTTGCTTTCTTAAGAGTGGAGTAAGAATTTAGCTACCTGCAAAGTAATGATAGTACTGAATCCTTCTATACTTAAATAATTTTCCCAGTTTTTTCATAGTTTAATCTTTTCTTCAGTTATATCACCTTAACAGACTCATATTCAAATTCAGTTTTGTAGAAACAGCATTTCTCTCTTCATTTATTCTTGTCTTACCTGTGGAGTAGGGGCGTGTCACCCTCCTGGTGTGGATGTGTTCACCCACCTAGAAATGTTCTGATCTGCCTACTATTAGGATTTTATGGAGGCTTCCTCATGTAGGCACAATCAATTTCTAACTTCATTTTCAGCCTCTCTCCCTGCTTTGGAGGATGAGGAGTGAGGCTGAAAATCCAAGCTTTAATTCATGGTTTGGTCTTTCTAGTGAACCCCCTACCCTCACCCCAGGAGCTATCCAGGAGTCTGCCAGAGCCCATCATCATGACAAAAGATGCTTCTAGTACTCTTATAACTTAGGAATTTACAAGACTTTTAGGAGCCCTGTGTCAGGGATGGAACCAAAGGCAAATAAATACTAGAACAAGAGATGCTCCTAATGTTTTAATCACTTAGGAAACTACAAAGGTTGTAGGAGCTTTGTGCCAGAAACCAGGGCAAATAAAAAGATACATATATACTCTGTTACCCCACAGAAAGGAAGAGGTGGGGAAAACTCTAAGGATGCAAGCAATTACAGTCAACCAGATGTGATGAAGACTGTGAAAATGTTAGGGAAATTTTAGTACCCTGAGGTAGCACCACCTCTCATCATCTCCTTCATTTCCCTGCCTGCTGTGTAGCTAGAAAGTCACAGTTGAGCACCCATCATGCACTTGGCAGTAACAATGAAGATAAAGTAATAATTAAAGATGAGCAGGAAGATGAAAGAGGCTGAGGCACTGACATCATAGAACTGCCCAGTCCTGGACTCTGTAAGAAAATTAAACCCTGATTTGATTTTACTATGATAGCTGGATGTTTGCTATATGTAGCCAAATGCAATCCCTAACTGTTACAACATGTAAGCCTCTTAGAAATCTTGTTTCAAAATATAACAAAAGAATTATATCAAGGTCCAGACAAGACATGTGGGAACATAAGGCAGAATCAAATTAGGAAATGAAGAGGGCAGTTGAATGCAATCAGTTGATAAAGGTAATTGGGAGCAACCAGGGAGATAAGACAGTGAATAAGGGTGTACAATTAAAGAGAGGCATATACAGTCCCAGTGGGTATCTACACATAGATTTTGGAGACTGTGTTCACATAGAAATAGACCAGAAGAAAGGGAACAGTGTGTCCACCCGTGATGCCTGCTGATTAATCCTGGAAACTCATAATTCCTGGGTCCTGTAATGTGATCTGGGATCTTATCAATTAACTATCCCATCATCCCAGTATTTTATTCAGTAACTTTTGAGATGGCAAATTATTTAAGTATATTACTGTGCAATCACTTGGAATATTTAAAACTAAATTATGAGATGATGAAATTAATCAAATCCTCATATTAAGACTTTTCTTAATGGGGTGCCTGGCTGGCTCAGTCCATTGAAGCATGTGACTCTTGATCTCAGGGTCATGAGTTCAAATCCCACAATGGGTGTGGAGCCTACTTAAATTAAAATACCTTAAAAAAGAACTTTATTGTTAAAT
Source organism: Crocuta crocuta (assembly GCF_008692635.1). Classification (NCBI taxonomy): domain Eukaryota; kingdom Metazoa; phylum Chordata; class Mammalia; order Carnivora; family Hyaenidae; genus Crocuta; species Crocuta crocuta. The sequence goes on from NW_027551557.1 coordinate 1,709,742, forward strand.
TAAGGAATGTCCTAAGTGTTTGTCATAAAGAGGTTTATAATTTTAAGAGAATTTGGCATATGAGAACACCTGGTAGATTTACTTTATGATTTCAGTTGAAAATGAATAAATGAGTTAGAATTATGACTTTAAGTTAAAATATATATAAAATTTAATTGTTTATAAACAATAACAGAATGCTTAAAAGAACTTAATTCACCATATTTATAAGTTTGAGTTTACAGATTTCAAAGAGTTTCTTTAGAACTTAGAGGCATTTTGCTTTAGGTAGGTGAGCTTGTCCTGATATGCATTAGAAGTACTTAATTAAATTAAGTGTGTTTAATTGAAAATTGATTGTAGTTTAAAATGTTTAAAGGCATTTAATTAAGCAAGGCTAATCATTATTAATATTTAACATGATAAACTTTAGTTAATTGAATATTTATAAATTAACAGTGAAGGTGATGGGAATTGTCACAAAAATAGCTTTATGTATAAAAAATAAGTTTTGAAAGGTGAACTTGACATTATAAAAATAATATGGCTTTTGAAATTGCAACCCTAATTAAAGGAATAATATTTAGAAACGAAATAATTATAAGGAGCTATTTCCACACAATAGGTCTCCCTTAGACTATACCTCACATTAACATTTTTCAATGAATCACATTAACATTTTTCAGAAAAGATACAGAGATACAGTAGAAGTCTCAGAATAGAGTTCAGGAGAGAAGGATTTTATTCTATTCTATCTTACTTAATAGGGTAGAGTCAATATAAACATGTTTAAAGGAAGAAGGGAAAGAAAAAGATGGCAGAGAAAGAAAAATGAACACATACACACACACACACACACACACCACACCACACCACACCACATACTCATATACAACTTTTCTTTCCTATGTGATTAACATAAATGTTTGAACCGAGAGTATTGTGTCTGAATATGACTTTTGAGGAAGCACTGACCCATCTCTAACAAGAGGAAGCAACTTACACTATAAATGCAAGTTCTGATTATTGCATTTTTAGGGCAGGAACTTACTATACTGGAAGCTGAAGAACAGTGAAATAGTTTTAATTCTCTGAATGATTCAGTACTTCAGTCTGACCATTCTGAGAGTCATTTCTTATATTCTTATATATTCTAGAGGAAAAAAAGCTTTAGGACACATGATTTAACATTTATAGATCAAGAATATAACCTCTAATAAAAATAAAGAATCTCTAATATCATCTTAGTAGTACTATCACTTAGGGGCACCTGGGTGCCTCAGTCGGTTAAGTTTCCAACTCTTAGTTTCAGCTCAGGTCATGATTCACAGTTTGTGACTTTGAGTCCCACATAGGGTTCTGTGTTGACAGCTCAGAGCCTGGAGTCTGCTTCGGATTCTGTGTCCCCCCCCCACCCCCCGTCTCTCTGCCCCTTCCCACCCGCACTCTGTCTCTTTCTCAAAACTAAACACACATTAAAAAAATAATAGAATATATTTGGGGGGGCACTTGGGTCGCTCATTCAGTTAAACGTCCAACTTTGGCTCAGGTCATGATCTCATGGTTTGTGGGTTTGAGCCCCGTGTTGGGCTCTGTGCTGACAGCTGGGAGCCTGGAGCCTACTTTGGATTATGTGTCTCCCTCTGTCTCTGCCCCTCCCTGACTGACTGACTCTCTCTCTCTCTCAAAAATAAACATTAAAATTTTTAAAAATATTTTTTGAATAAATAGTTCTATCATTTATGTGAACTAGGCACAAAGCATAGGAAAACTTATTTTATTGATTCTTATTTATATAAAGGTATATGTTACCCCACATGTGACATATCTGCTAAATATAAAAAGATGTTAATATAGATGGACTGTATAATCTAATATCATCTCACAGGGTGAGATCCTATCTAAACGTGTTTTTTTTTCTTTTTTGCACTTCCTTTTTTACTGACCCTCTCCCTTCCTTAGTCAAATGAAACCACACTATCTCAAGGAGAATTAGGATTGTTAAAGAAGAAAAAAAAAGAACAAAGAGAAAGGCTCAGTTATTTTGACTTCAAGTCTGGGCTCCTAAACTTCCAAAGAATAGATCCTGGCAGGAACAGTGAATGGATAATATGGAGAGGAAGAGGCTGATGAGCTTGCTCCTGGTTTTTCCCCCAAACCCAATCCATGAGTTACCTGGAGTGACAGAAATTCATGTATGACCTTGAGACAATGGTGCTTTAAGATGTGTTAGAATTACTTGGATGCATTGCTAAAATACAGGCAGTGTGGACCTATCTCTACAGTTTCTGACATAAATATGATGTGAGGTCCAAAGATTTGCAATTCTAACTAATTCCCAGCTGAAACTGGTGCTGCTAGCCTGTGGAACTGAGAACCAGTGACTAAAGATATGGAGGAATGGCCCAGAGGCAACAAGGGGATTTGATACATCAGTTTCCAGATGGAAGTCTTTCTTCTGGCTAGCTCTGGGAAGCCATGTGGAAGTACAGCCAGTGCATGCAGATCATCCCATAGCCAATCAAGTAAGAACTTGCGTCATCTGGCCAGTGAAGATATTCTCCAGGTCCCTGGAGGTGAGGGCCCATCAGAGTTGCCAACTACAAGCCTATGGCTTTTTTAACAAAAGTACTTGGCCCTGTTCTCAACTTTTACTAAATTCCAAGCAAACAAATTCTTGGGGCTCCCACTGATTTTAAGAACTTGGTTATTTACAAATATAAAACCAAAAGATGGGGCTCTCAATGAAAAGAGATACTGATACCCATGTGGTAAAGAAAGTCTTAGCACCATACCTGGATGGGACCAGATATGGCCAGTCCTCTCCCACTTTACTCCAATATTACTTTTACATTTTAGGTATTATGATTCTTTATCTTATTTATGAATACTTTATAAATATTTTAATTTTTCTATTTTCCTCATGCATGTTTTTCCTTATAATCTCTCCTGGTGCTTTTATGAGACACACCCCACACTGACATTAGCCAGAACCACCCAAATGTTCTGCAAGTGGAGGGTACTTAGCAGTAATTACTTCTTTAAGAATATTGCTGTTGTTTCCTACAAACACATTTCTAAACTCCTCTGTATCCTACTGCATCATCTTTTCGATGATTGTATTAGCACAGAAAATGCTTCTAAATACTTTTCAAGTCTAAGGTATCCAAAATAGCCCTTTGATTTTTATCCAAACATGTTCACCAGTCTTGATCTGTAAGGAACAGACAGTCAGCTCACTGCTGCTCCACAGATGTGAAAGAACAAGTTATGCCAGAGAAATCTCCATGCTAGTCCATATGGAACTAAATGTAAACACAAAGTCTATGTTTCATAACATCTCCTTCCAATCACATGTCAAACTTGGATCTGGATGTAACATGTGAACATCAAGCATTGAACAAATCCTGATGGCTTGTTTGGCAGTCATCATTCTGGATAAGAATGGGAGGGAAAACAGGCCATGAGGAAGCTGTACTATGTCAGAGCTTAGCCCACCCCTTAACCAAGGTGTATGCCAAGCCATGCAACTGCTTTCAAAGAGAGAGCCTGGTCCTGTAAAGAATCTGGAATATCTTGATTTGGAATGTATTCATGCCTCTGCCCTAGGTATGTTTCATCAGGAAGACTGAAGGTGAAACTATATTGAAGGTGAGATAAATCCCAAGGTTTATAGTTCTCAAACAGCCTTTTGGAGCCACTGACTGCAGTCACCATATTATCTGATCAGACCAGGAACTAAGAGTGAGTTAAAGGAATGGAGCAATATATAATGTTTGATATAGCTTTCTTTTGCAGAAGTGTAATAAATACTGTGAAGAAAAAGACTTTGCATGGTAAATATCACCCACTTCCCCGTAAACACATTTTGTGTGTGTGTTTGTGTATCTTTTAACAAAAAAGACTCTTCCAGCTAGCATGGCTGCATGACAGACCACCCAATAAAACAACAACCATATTGTTAGTCTCATGGATTCTGTGAGTTAGGAATTTGGAAAAAGTACAAGGAAGTATTGTGTTTCTGTGATATCTGGGACCTCAACTTTGAATCTTCAAAGGCTGGGGATGACTTAATAGCTGGGAGCTTGAATTATCTACAGGCTTACTTACTCATGTGTCTGGTATCTAATGTGAGCTCTCAACATGATTATTGGCCTGAAATACCTACACAGGTTCCCTTCATGTGGCTGCTTGTTGGGCTTTCTCATAGCATGGTGGTTGTGTTCTAAGAACAGGTACCCAAAAAGAACCAGGCAGAACCTGTATCACTTCTTATGAACTAGCATTGGAAGACAACTTGATTCACTTTGGTGAAAGTCACAAGCCACATTTAAGGAGAAGAAATGTAGAATCCCACTTCTCAATGGGAGAATGGGAGACGTCTATGTGTAAGAGTATGTGAGATAGAAAATATTTTTCTGTGATCTTTTGAAAGTGTGATTTGTCATAAAGATTACCTAAGTTCTCTGAATCAGAATGATTGCCATTTGACTGATTTATTTCTCTTGTCTCAAGATTGGCACTGCTTTATTGTACCATGCCATGTCTCATTCTGAAGATAGGATCTTTACTTCCACATGTTAAATTGTTTTGTAAGACATAGTTATGATTCCAAAAAATACATACTGGATATAGGAGGATGGATCTTAATAGAAGAAGAGAAGAGCTTCTTTTGAGTAGAAGCAAAGAAGAAGTTGACATATTTATATGGCTCAAAAATGAAAGCCTCCATAATTTTTCTGGACCTGAGGCCCATCTTGGGCCTTATCTTGGGTTAAATGGAAAAGCAAAGGTAACATGAAGAGATAAGGTTGAAAAGTGCTTTGACTGACTACTGCTAATGGTTGGAGGAAGAATACTTTATGATCAAAGCAATTATAAAACTAGAAATGGGTCCATTTGTGCCCAAGTCTGTACCATTCTCTAATGAGCTTGGATATTTCATAGAAACTGGACAAATAATCCATAAGAGGTTGCCCAGTGCCCCTAGTGACCCTGGGAAAATCTATGGTTACTGTACATTTGAAGATGTTCCTTAATGCCCCAAATTTCCACCGACTTTGAATTTGGGTTTCCTGAGTACAGGCTTTGGTCTCATTTGCATCTCTTTCCATCTTCCCCAACTCTACTGATGATTTTAAGGTACCTCACCTTTCTGTGAACTTTATTAAAATGAATGTGCATGAATGAGCTGGGCCCCTTTCCTGAGTTGCCCTCTCCTCTTTCAGCTGCCTTGGAGATGAGACAATGGGTTAATTGAGGTAGCTACCTGTATTTAGGCCCTGTACAAACCTATCTTTCTGTTGTTTTTGGGCAGTAGTCTAAGTAAACTGCCTCCAAAATATTTTTTCAGAAACTTTTGCCAATATTGCAATTTTCCACCAAAGCTTTTGAGGAAATAAGAAAGCCTTAGTGGATTGTTCATAAAGAAAGCAAAAGTAATGCACCAGGCCCTTTATATACTGCATTTTATAATACACTTATGTATACTGTGTTATAATTTATAATTATGAAATAATTATACTTTTTCTTTTCTCCCATTAAGATATACCCTCTAACATCCAAATCATACCTTGTGGAATCTTAATGCTTATGCTCCAGTGCAATGGAACTGTAAGAAGTAAGGGTCCTGTCTTCATAGTTGGACATGTCATGCTACAGTAAGGCAATCTCAGTCTTTATTTATTTCTAAATATGCCATAATGAGAGGTGAATGACATGCTCCTCCATGATGGAATTAAAGTTACTTCAAGGAGAAACAGCTTGGCAAAGAAAACTAAATTCTTCCTTCTCCCATAGAAAGAACAACTATTTTAAGACATTAATTTATGGCCATCGGGTAACGTCTTTGCTTTCTTTCATCTTTAATGAAGGGTAAATAGTTGGATTGGGGTCTTGAGGACATAAATATTTCTGTTGTTAGAGCAGAAGTTTTCAAATTTAGGGTACATCAAAATCATGCCAGTGCTTATTAAAATGAGCATTGCCTCTAGGGGCCCCACACTCAGAACCACTGCTCTTCAGCTTAACTCTCAAAGTGTGCAGTGTGGGCCAGCCGGATTGGTAATAACCTGGGAGCTGGTTGAGACACATAACCCCAGGCTGTGGCCTAGATAGAGAAAATCAGAATCTCTAGTTTAACAAGATCCCTGGGTGTTCTGTGTACACATTTAAGATCAAGAATGAGAAACACTCTACTAGAATAGTAGTTTGTAGCCGTTCTCTGCTATTGTTATTTTTAAGTGTAATACAAGCCCTTAAACATACCTAATGTTAAAAGTAATTTCCATGGGGTGCCTGGGTGGCTCAGTCGGTTAAGCATCCGGTTTCAGCTCAGGTCCTGATCTGACAATTCTTGGGTTTGAGCCCTGCATTGGGCTTTGTGCTGACAGCTAGCTCAGAGCCTGGAGCCTGTCTTGGGATTCTGTGTCTCCCATTCTCTCTGACCCTCCCCTGCTCATACTCTCTCTGTCTCAAAAAATAAATAAAACATTAAAAAAATGTAATTTCCAGGCAATTTCAATTGCTCTCCTTTTTTATTAAAGATTATGTATTTTTAAAATAATCTCTACAGCCAACATGGGGCTTAAATTCATGAACTTGAGATCAAGAATCACATGCTCTTCCAACTGAGCCATCTAGGTGCCCCTCAATTATATTTCTCTTAAAAAGGCAAAGAAACTATGTTATTAAACTAGAAGTTTAATGACATTATTATAAGGATAACTATTCTAATTTTCAAAATTAATTGTTATAAATTTATGACAAATGACATTTCCAATACCAGAGTCAAAATCTATAAGAAGTCCAAAGCTTTTTTTTGTCTGAAATAAGAATTGGAAAATGAGTATGGGCAATACTGATTTATAGTGGTACTCAGAATAAGAATTTACAAAAATAAATGGTCAATAAATAAATCTCAGAAATATCTGGACAGAAGAGTATGAGTTCTATGTAGATCACATCAATCAAATCATGGATAAAATGAGCATCTTTATCCTTACTTCTCCATTAGATGGAATGTCCAATAATGTCACATGGCTAACTTAGCTGACAATACCAAAATCATCATCATCATCATCATCATCATCATCATCATCAAGGTTTAGTTTCCTGAGACAATTTGGAATTATCAGTCAAAATCTGAGAAACTTTTAATACAAAACTTCTTTTTCCTGAATATGTTTTGGGATTTCAAGGAGAGTTTCAGTATAAATTCAACACAACTGACACTAGATTGATAGATAGATAGATATAGATAGATAGATAGATAGATAGATAGATAGATGATAGATAGATATACATATATATAATATTATCAATATTAAGTAGACAAGGTAGCATATAATTCTAAGATTTTCGCTTTAGGAACTAAAAAGAACATTATTTGATTGCATTGACCTTACTGGATTTAATATATTTAAAAGACTTCTGATTCCAGATGGCTGCTGGACTCTCATGTATAATATCCCTTCTTTCACATATCCCATAAATATTATAAAAATAAATTACTAATAAAAGTTTTAGGAAACAGCGACTCTGAAATATCTAAGAAGTTGAGAAAAATTTATAACATATAATGAATATAAAATCAGATGAAGAGCATTATCTCTTAGGGCTAAAAATCTGCAATCCCATATAGATCTTAAGAGTGCATTTTCCCAGAAGAATCCCAGGGAGGGGATTCAAGAATAGATCTGAGATAGTAAAGACTCAGAGCAGAAGAGAAAGTGCTGAGGGGCAACTGGACTACAGTCTCCGTTCTGCTATGGAAGTCGTTCTTTCTGGGAGAAAATTAAAACCATTCTCTAAGTTAAGTTTCTCTGTACTAACATTGCTCAAGTTTTATGTCCATGTGAATCAGCTGAAGGTTTGTGGAAAGAGAACATCTGATTGTCTTAGGTGTGGAGTGATCCTAGAGGTGGGACTTTCTAATAATTTGACAGGTGATGCTGATGCTGCTCACCAGGGTCTGTACCACAAAGATGAACACCAGCAACAACCAACTAGAAATTATAATAGAAAAAAATCCCATTCAGAATAACAAAGCTCCAGAGTGTCTGGAATAAGTCTAAAAATAACTTTTTAAAAAGAGATATTTAAAACTTACCTTTAGTATTATAAAAGAAAATTTGCATAAATGGAGAGAGAGCAAAGCATGCTGATGTGTGGGACAAGGGAAAAAGAGCTAATTCTATTGATAAGACCCTGTACCTCTGCACACAATGACATGAATCACTTATCTGGGCTGAAAAATGCTCTAAATGGTTCTTTGGTGCTAACTATTAAAACAAATAGAAAACCCTAGGGAAAAGAGGGGAAATGTAAGAAATAATTTACCTCACAATTTTAATTAAAATATAATTTCTTTCAGACTGTATGGGTTAGTTACCATGATAGTGTTCTGAAAATCTTAAGCATTTCCACCGTAGTTTTCTGGTTGCTGATTATCCATAATCAGTGGATATCTCAAGAACACAGACACGGTGCTTAGCAGTATGGAAAAACATTGACTGTGATTCAAAGGATGAATATTTGTGGAATTCACAAAATATTTGTGAAAGGGCTCTCATTCCTCTCTTCTATCTGTATCTGGCATTAAAGAGTGCAAAGATCGACTCTACAAATTCAGGGAGTAGAACAGGTTTCAAGTGTTCTTAATAAAAATATAGAAAGCCAAGGAGAAGAAGGTAATTTTGGAAGAGAAGCATGACCAAGAGCCATGACCAGGAGCCATGAAAATCTTCTGTGGTGTTATGAATCAAAAGTTTATGTTCCTCCTAAACTCATAGACTGACAACCTAAACCTAGTATGATGATATTAGGAGGTGGGCCTTTGGGAAATAATTAGGCCATGAAGTTAGAATCCCCATGAATGGGACTAATGCTTTTATAAAATGGACCCTAGAGAGCACTCTTATCCTCTTTCCAGCATTGGGGGATACAGTAGTAAGTGGACAGTCTGCAATCTGCTGCAGGGCACTCACCAGTATCTGACCTGGCTGGAACCCTGATCTTGAACTTCTGGTCTCCAGAACCAGGAGAAATAAATTTTTGCTGTAGCAGCCTGAACTAAGAAGTATGGAGTCCTATCTGTTTATTTCCCCAGAGGCTATAAAGAAATTGGCATCTGGTCATATTTATGTTTGGATCCTCCTTATCTTTAAATCCATAAGCTCCATGTAAAGCAAAGGATTCATAGTGAATATAAACTATGTTAGCTTGGAAGGACTCTGCTATAAAACCAAAATGTTGTCAACCACTTCTTCTCTACTAATCTTTGCCTTCAGTTTATTATAAGTCTACAACTCAAAGGAAACTGCTTTTAACCTAGTTACTGTGATCACAGGAAACCTTTAGAATGGTACTATATAATTTATGAAGCACTCTTGTGCTGTGTGCTGTGTGTGTGTGTGTGTGTGTGTGTTCATTTGATTCATAAAGCCAAAGTCTTTGACGTTATCTTACAAAGTACTGAGAAGGGGGGTGAGACACTGAAATAGGGACACAATCCTTGTTTTCAAGGGACTTGTTCATTGAAGTAGGAAAGGCAAGTACTGCATTTAGTGTGTTTAGCACTAACTAACTGATTTCTGCTCTTGCAACTGAACTGCTCTCTCCATTGCATATGCATTACTTACTACCCCCATTCATCCCACACTCCTCCCCCCTATTGCTGAGATTCTCTCCTCTTAGGACCTTAACATCAGTTCTCTCTTCGCTCATATCCTATATGTGGATTTGTGTGTGTGACTCACTTTTCTTTGCCCAGGATGAAATGTTTGTGTTGCCCAGGTCATCAGAGAAATATTTCATGATCCAGTATTCCAAAGACTGGTCAGATTAAAAATTTATATGTTTTTGTCCTAAATCCATTAAAATGCATGTTGATGATTGGAAAACAGGTGGTTGTTAATTTCTTGACTTGGGACTCTATACCTCAGTTTCCTCAAATAGTGATGCAAATAATTTTACTTCAATGGATGTTATAAGGATTATAGAAATATTCACGAAGCACTTAAGAGTTCATGACTCATAAAAAGTGTGTGAAAGTGGTCACGATTATTGTAGAGCATAACAGACTGAACTTAGCACTGAGTGTCATAGGTAGAAAAGATCAGCTGAAATGTCAGATTTACAAAGGGGGGGGGTAGACATCAAGTCTAATGAGCCCTACATGCAGCAGTCACTCCCAATTACAGAAGGACAGTTCATAGGGATATAATTTGAGAAATACACATAACAGAGTGAGCTTATCTACTTCTTTGGTATTGAGACTAATACATCTGACAGCATGCCTTTAACTATGAAGCATACTGTTAGACACAACCAGCCTTTCAAACACTAATGCAGAATTCAGTACTTACCAAGCTTATTCATGCCTAGGGGCTTTCCATGGTCTTATTCTTCCTGTGGAAAGTCCAGGAATATATTTTCAAAGCAGGTGTCCAACTTCTGCTAATCATTTTATGGTGACTAGACTATAACCTCTAAAAGAAAATAAAACACATGGGCTTTAAGTCAGCTGCCATGCAAATGTTCTCTTCATGTTCCAGTGACAAATTATTATACCTTGTCACATCATACAATACACAGCTACTATGGGAATACATGTGTGAATTCCCAAGGAGAAGCTGAGAACAAAGACATGAAGTGTTGTGTAATGATAATAATAATAATAATATTAATAGGTGGATAAGACACCTTAAGGACACATCATTGAAGAAATTGTTTAGGATATCAGAAGTTACATTATATTGCAATATGCTGTCCTTATGTGTCTGGTTATCTTCCCTCAAATTCATCCATAGTAGAGATGCTAAACATGAAGATATATGGAGCCCTCTCCTCCACTATATGCATCACAATATATCCAAAATAGTAGGTCATCCATGTGGAGAAGTAGGTTTAACAAGAAAAGCATTTTCTTTTTGGTTTGATGGCCACTTACATCAAAATGCTAAGATGACTTTTTTGTGTGTTTATGTCCTGTTAAAGTTTATAGGCAGCTGGTCTAAGTTAGAAAGTCTTACAACTTTAATGACTATATTTATAAAATATACATATTGGGACAATCTTTTATGGGAATGAAGACTAGTCAAAAAGTGGCCCCATGTAAACTTGAAGAGCAGTGGAGTTTGGGAACTTACTCCTATGCCTGCTTAAGACTAGGGAGAGGTTGGGGCGCCGGGGTGTCTCAATCGGTTAAGCATCCCACTTCAGCTCAGGTCATGATCTCAAGGCTCATGGGTTCAAGCCCCATGTCGGGCTCTGTGCTGACAGCTAGCTCAGAGCCTGGAGCCTGCTTCAGATTCTGTGTCTCCCTCTCTCTCTGACCCTCCCCTGCTTACACTGTCTCTATCTCTCTCTCAAAAATAAATTAAAAAAAAAAAAAGAAAAGACTAGGGAGAGGTCACAGCAAAACCAAGTCCATAAAATGTTTTTAGTTCCAGGAATGAACAGGAGCCTTCCTTTTGTATAAGTGAGCTACTAAGAGCTACCATGTATTTGCCTTTTTATTTACTTTTTTTTCTTTCAAATGACTTGTCAGCCTTCCCTGATTTTATCTCCTTATTATTCATCTTGCTTGTAGAGAATTAAAAGATCTTTTGAAAAAAGCCATTTGATTGACAAATTTGACAAAAGAATGCTGTATTTAACATCGGGCATTCTATAAAATATGTTAATTTTTGTGGAAATAACATTTCAGAATTAGGGGACAATAAAAAGGAGACCAAATAAAAGATTTGGGCTGTGTGTTTGATGAAAAGGCACATGCCAAACATTTTCATAGGTGAGGTTTTGCCCATACAGCACCTTAAAAATGGCTCACTGTAAATGCTAAAAGTCAGGACAGAACTATAGACCAAAAAAGAAAGTGGGTTTGTAGCATCAAAGTCCTTACCCAAGAGAAAAAAAAAAAGATTAAATTTTTAAATTGCTAGCCAAAGGTAAACTATAGAAGCAATAATGAATAGGTTTTCTGAATAAAAAAATTAATTACCGCTATTGCAGTTTTAATAGCTAATGACATTTCTTATTCTTTTTTAAATGTTTATTTATTTATTTTGAGAAAGAGCAAGGGAGGAACAGAGGGAAAGGGAGACAGAATCCCAAGCTGACTGCATGCCATCAGCACGGATGCAGAGCTCGATCTCATGAACTATGATCTCATGACCTGAGCCAAACAGAAACAATGCTTAGATAGAATGTCACCAACTGAGCTATAGATATAATTTAAAATTTGTCTGAATTTTTTCAGAAGAGCCTGCTTAGAGAAAATAATTTTATCAATACAATTATTTTGGTATAAATATAATTATTATATATCTATAATATTAATACTGTACCAATTGTATCATGTTTATGTTTTAGTCATTCCTGTGGGAATGGGAACTGGAAGAGAAAATGATAGGTAGCTACAGAACCAACTGAAGCCTGAAGAAGGCATTTCCAAGGTAATTTGGTCTGTTCACAGTGAAATGGATTTGGGGGGAAATGAACTGTGGACAAACAAGTTTGTCCATTGGAAATTCATTGAGATTTACATCCTTTCATGAGTCAGATTCTCTGTCCTTACCTAATCAAATTGTATTCAGGAAAACACAAGAAAATTCATTCCCTCAGAGATCTCTGGGTGAAAACCCATTGGTTCCACCTTGAATGTGATTGCTCTGAAGCTCTCAAAACATTGTCAGTCTTCCAGGGACATACNTCTCCAAAGAGGACATCCAGATGGCCAACAGACACATGAAATGATGCTCAGCATCCCTCCTCATCAGGGAAATACAAATCAGTTCCAGGGACATACTTAACCTCTGCTTGAGATTTTACCTGACTTTAACTTTCTAGGAAATACTCTGGTTTCACTCTTTGAACAAGCCAGTAAATCTCAGATAATATCATGGGACTCAGATTGACAGACTACACAGTGCTCCTCATGATAAGTGTAGTCTTAATGTCCATCACCTCTTTCATCCATCCCCTACCTACCTCCCCTCTGGTAACCACCAGTTTGTTCTCTATAGCTAACAACCTGATTATTTGATTTGTCTTTTTTTTCTTCACTTTCTCCCTTAAATTCCACATATGAGTTAAGTCATATGGTATTTGCCTTTTTCTGACTTTTTCACTCAACATTATACTCTCTAGATCCATCTACAATTGTTGTAAATGGCATGATTTCATTCCTTTTTATGGATGATTAATATTCTACTATATGTATATGTCTTATATATATGTGTGTGTGTGTATACACACATACATGTATATACACACACATACACACACACATACATACCACATCTTTATCCATTCATCTGTTGATGAACATTTGGGGCTACTTCGATAATTTGGCTATCATAAACAATGCTACAATAAACATAGGGGTGCATATATCTTTTCAAATTTGTATTTTTTGTATTCTTGGTATAAATACCCAGTAGTGGAATTACTGGATCATATGGTAGATCTATTTTAAATTTTTTAAGGGACCTGCATTCTGTTTTCCACAATGGCTCCACAAGGTTGCATTCCTACCAACAGTGCATGAGGGTTCCCTTTTCTCCATATCCTCGCCAACACTTTTTGTTTCTTGTTTATTTTAGCCATTCTAACAGATAGGATATGGTATCTCATTGAGGTTTTGGTTTGTATTTCCCTGATTATCAGTGATGTTAATCATCTTTTCATGTGTCTTTTGGCCATTTGTATGTCTTCTTTGGAGAAATGTCTATTTATGTCCTCTGCACCTTTTGTTTTTACTTGAGAGAGTGGGGGGGGGGGGGGGGGGG